>NC_052311.1:49357171-49557171 GCF_016432855.1 Salvelinus namaycush
CCTCTCCCAAGATTTCTCCCGACATTTTGTTGGCAGCTTGGCTACTATTCTCATTGTATAACCACGATTTGTGCCGCTAAATATGCACATTTTCGAACAAACAATATATGTATTGTGTAATATGATGTTATAGGACTGTCATCTGATGAAGTTTTGAGAAGGTTAGTGAAAATTTTTATATCTTTTGCTGGTTTATTCGCTATCGCTAACGTGCATGAATCAATGCTGCTGTGTGGTTGGCTATTGTAGTAAGCTAATATAATGCTAAATTGTGTTTTCGCTGTAAAACACTTAAAGAATCTGAAATATTGGCTGGATTCACAAGATCTTTGTCTTTCATTTGCTGTACGCTGTGTATTTTTCATAAATGTTTTATGATGAGTATTTAGGTAATTCACGTTGCTCTCTGTAGTTATTCTAGTTGCTTTGGTGAGAGTTGTGATGGTGGCTGCAATGTAAAACTATGATTTATACCTGAAATATGCACATTTTTCGAACAAAACATATGCTATACAATAAATATGTTATCAGACTGTCATCTGATGAAGTTGTTTCTTGGTTAGTGACTATTTACATCTTTATTTGGTCGAATTTGTGATAGCTACCTATGCAGGAAAAAAATGGTGGGAAAAAAAAGTTGTGTCTTTTGCTATGGTGGTTAGCTAATAGAAATACATATTGTGTCTTCCTTGTAAAACATTTTAAAAATCAGAAATGATGGCTGGATTCACAAGATGTGTATCTTTCATTTGGTGTCTTGGACTTGTGATTTCATGAACATTTTATTATATGATATCCCTGTGGCTTTAGGCTAGGCTATGCTAGTCAGCTTTTTTGATGGGGGGGATCCCGGATCCGGGTTTGTGACTCGTTAAACTGACAAGCCTAGTAAAATAAAAAATAAATAAAAGTTTAGGCTGCAATTTCTGAGGCTGGTAACTCTAGTGAACTTATCCTCTGCCGCAGAGGCGGTCCTCATGAGAGCCAGTTTCATCATAGCGCTTGATGGTTTTTGCGACTGCACTTGAAGAAACTTTCAAAGTTGTTCCGTATTGACTGACCTTCATGTCTTAAAGTAATGATGGACTTTTGTTTCTCTTTGCTTATTTGAGCTTTTCTTGCTGTTATGGACTTTGTCTTTTACCAAATAGGGCTATCTTCTGTATACCTTGTCACAACACAACTGATTGGCTCAAACACATTAAGAAGGAAAGAAATTCACTTTTAACAAGGCACACCTGTTAATTGAAATGCATTCCAGGTGACTACCTCATGAAGCTGGTTGAGAGAATGCCAAGTGTGTGCAACGCTGTCATCAAGGCAAATGGTGGCTACTTTGAAGAATCTCAAATATAAAATATATTTTGATTTGTTTAACACTTTTTTGGTTACTACATGATTCCATATATGTTATTTCATAGTTTTGATGTCTTCACTATTTTTCTACAATGTAGAAAATAGTAAAAAATAAAGAAAAACCCTTGAATGAGTAGGTGTGTCCAAACTTTTGACTGGTACTGTATACTGGTCCAGACAATCTACAGTCGTGGCCAAAAGTTTTGAGAATGACACAAATATTAATTTTCACCAAGTCTGCTGCCTCAGTTTGTATGATGGCAATTTGCATATACTCCAGAATGTTATGAAGAGTGATCAGATGAATTGCAATTAATTGCAAAGTCCCTCTTTGCCATGCATATTAACTGAATCCCCCAAAAACATTTCCACTGCATTTCAGCCCTGCCACAAAAGGACCAGCTGACATCATGTCAGTGATTCTCTCGTTAACACAGGTGTGAATGTTGACGAGGACAAGGCTGGAGATCACTCTGTCATGCTGATTGAGTTTGAATAACAGACTTGAAGCTTCAAAAGGAGGGTGGAGCTTGGAATCATTGTTCTTGCTCTGTCAATCATGGTTACCTGCAAGGAAACACGTGTCGTCATCATTGCTTTGCACAAAAAGGGCTTCACAGGCAAGGATATTGCTGCCAGTAAGATTGCACCTAAATCAACCATTTATCGGATCATCAAGAACTTCAAGGAGAGCGGTTCAATTGTTGTGAAGAAGGCTTCAGGGCGCCCAAGAAAGTCCAGCAAGCGCCAGGACCGTCTCCTAAAGTTGATTCAGCTGCAGGATCGGGGCACCACCAGTACAGAGCTTGCTCAGGAATTGCACCAGACAGGTGTGAGTGCATCTGCACGCACAGTGAGGCGAAGACTTTTGGAGGATGGCCTGGTGTCAAGAAGGGCAGCAAAGGAGCTACTTCTCTCCAGGAAAAACATCAGAGACAGACTGATATTCTGCAAAAGGTACAGGGATTGGACTGCTGAGGACTTGGGTAAAGTCATTTTCTCTGATGAATCCCCTTTCCGATTGTTTGGGGCATCTGGAAAAAAGCTTGTCCGGAGAAGACAAGGTGAGCGCTACCATCAGTCCTGTGTCATGCCAACAGTAAAGCATCCTGAGACCATTCATGTGTGGGGTTGCTTCTCAGCCAAGAGAGTGGGCTTACTCACATCCTCCGAGAGCAACTTCTCCCTACCATCCAGGAACAGTTTGGTGACGAACAATGCCTTTTCCAGCATGATGGAGCACCTTGTCATAAGGAAAAAGTGATAATTACGTGGCTCGGGGAACAAAACATAGATATTTTGGGTCCATGGCCAGGAATCTCCCCAGACCTTAATCCCATTGAGAACCTGTGGTCAATCCTCAAGAGGCAGGTGGACAAACAAAATCCCACAAATTCTGACAAACTCCAAGCATTGATTATGCAAGAATGGGCTGCCATCAGTCAGGATGTGGCCCAGAAGTTAATTGACAGCATGCCAGGGCGGGTTGCAGAGGTCTTGAAAAAGAAGGGTCAACACTGCAAATATTGACTCTTTGCATCAACTTCATGTAATTGTCAATAAAAGCCTTTGACACTTATGAAATGCTTGTAGTTATACTTCAGTGTTCCATAGTAAGATCTGACAAAAATATCGAAAGACACTGAAGCAGCAAACTTTGTGGAATTTAATATTTGTGTCATTCTCAAAACTTTTGGCCACGACTGTACACTGAGTGTACAAAACATTCGGAATACCTTCCTAATATTGAGTTGCTACCCCTTTTGCCCTCTAAACTGTTTCAATTTGTCGAGGCATAGACTCTACAAGGTGTCGAAAGCAATCAATAGGGAAGCTGGCCCATGTTGACTCCAATGCTTCCTACAATTGTGTCAAGTTGGCTGAAGGTCCTTCGGGTGGTGGATCATTCTTGATACACACGGGAAACTGTTGATCTTGAAAAACTCAGCAGCATTACAGTTCTGACACACTCAAACCGGTGCGCCTGGCACCTACTACCATACCCCGTTCAAATCTTTTGTCTTGCCCATTCAACCTCCACGGCTAAGAACTGTATCCAGGCACTTTGTTTTGCTTCGTGCATAAGAACAGCCCTTAGCCGTGGTATATTGGTTAAATAAAGGTGAAATAAAACATACCACACCCCCTAGTGCCTTTTTGCTTAATTATACAACAGGTGGATTGGAATTCCCATTGTTAGAGACGGTACATTCATACAATTTACATTGTTTACATTGTTACCTAGCAACGCACTACTACGACTACTTTTACAGATCCACTGTTTCATATGCCCAGCCATGCAATTTATAAACTTGATCTCCACTGTAAAAAGCATCTTGACATTATCTCCGGCATTTGCAACATTGTTGCAATATTGAAATTCGATCTCCACTGTGTCCCATAATAATGAACTTATCAGGAGTCAGAATGAGACCGACAGGCAGCTTTTCTAAGCCAGTCAAAATAACGAATCGGCATAATTATTATGGCCATATACAAAGAAATGTCAATAGAAAAACAGGTAAAACAAAATGCAGCTAGTTTGCCTTCTTTCCAGCTTCAGTCTGAAGTGATTGTGCTAGCTGTGTAGTTGGCTAGCTAGCAGGGGGAAGAGCCTCCATAACAACCATTTTTGTTTGCCATAGCAACCTGCAAAGTTCTAGAACTATCAACCAGCGCTTGGGTAGTTTTGCTTTCCATGGCAGTCAATACAAATATAACTAACAACCACAGAACGCCTGGAATTGCACACAGTGTTAGTGAATGTAGCATCACGTTTTGTAAAGAAATGCATGGTTTGGGAAATAATCGTGCTTTTTAGCGCTGGTAACCCGAGTCCATGTGTTATACATTTTTTATCTTGGCTGTGGTGGTCATAACACATGTCAAAACGCATGGCCTCTCATTTATTATTGCTTAAATATAAAAAACTTTCATGCACGCTGCGCCTTGGCTCATCTATGACAGGAAGTTTGAAGACAGTGAACGTGACAGTCACTTTTTTGTAATATAACTTCAGTTTCTTAACATCTGGGGCCTTATGTGTCAAACGTCTCAGAGTTGGATTTCTGATTTAGGACAGTTTTGTATTTAGATAAAATTATTACGATTACATGGACGGGGGGACATGATCCTAGATAAGCACCCATTCAGGTGTAGGATCTTAATTTGAGCCAGTTTGCTACAGCATCCTGCAGCAACAGGAGATGTGAATTATTATGTGGATTATAATTAATGCACATTTTTGTAGGGGTTGATACATTTTAAGCAAGGGAAAATCAAGTCTGAAAGTATTTTAAATTGGGAAATTAAATTCTAATCTTCAGAAGCGTTTTAAACCTCAAATGCACTACGCATTTTTTATTTCCTGGAAAGTTCTCCTGCAACAGGGTGATCAAATGAAGATCCTGCACCTGTATTCTGCGACGCTTGACACATATGACCCCTGATGTATAATAATGTTAAAAGTATATAACATTCTTTAATACATGTTTTGTGCTACAATAAGCCATTGTATATTTATGCGATGAAACTGGCTAGTTAGCTAGATGAAGGATTGCTTGGAACTCTATCGAGAGCTGAACAGAATTAAATATCAATGAATGTATTGATCCATACAATAGAAATAGAATGAATGAAAGAATGAGCTTGAAAGCTCTAACCCTGGGAATTTGACTGGCAAACTCATGGGTACACTCGCAATGGCTGTCTGGTATTGTGATGCAATCATTTCCATGGTAATGTAGAATGTTCATTCATATGATGCAAACTGATGTGGCTCATGCAATGGAATAATTTTTGTTGTAATGTCAGTTGAGTTGAGTCAATAAATCACAGTAGAGACTAGTGGGTACACTTCCTGCTTTTATTTCCTGATTTGCTCCTATGTGTATACTCGCAATGGCTGCCAGTCCACCTATTACACCATTATTGACTTGAATGGGGACGCCCGTTCTATCCACCCTTTACACAGAGGGTTCTACATGGACCAGAAAATAGTTCTACCTGGAACCAAAAAGGGTTCTCCTATAGGGACAGTGAAAGAACCATTTTGGAACTCTTTTTTATAATAACCCTGATAGGTATTAATAATCCCCCTCCATCCCTATATTCTCTCTCACCTTTTCCTCTCTCTCTCCTTTGTTCTCCTTCCCACTCCCCCACCACTTCTCTCTCTCTCCCTCTCTCAGGTCTTATTGTGTACCTGGGGATGATGGTGGGGGCCTTCCTGTGGGGCGGCCTGGCCGACCGGATTGGACGGCGACAGACCCTCCTCATTTCTCTCTCCATCAACAGCGTGTTTGCCTTCTTCTCCTCCTTCGTTCAAGGATACAGCTCCTTCCTTTTATGCCGTCTGCTCTCCGGCGTGGGGTAAGGAAGGACGCTGTGTCACACACCCCTTCTCCCCTGAGAACGACTCGGCTATAAATACTAGTGCCGACTGTAAATGATCCCAAAATGAATGTGCCCCGCAATGACTCCCAATGCTGGAAGTCTGGAAGCGATCCCAGCTTGGTTAAATCAACTGGATGAAATGTGTATAAAGCCTGTCTATTATTGATGTTGATCATGTTATTATGCTGGCACAGATTATTGAAATGGTTTAATATGCTGAAGAGACTCTTTATTTCCCCTCTCTCTCTGTCTCTCTCTCGCTCTCTCTCTTTCTCTTTCTTTCATCGCCTGTCTTCATAACTCTCCCTTCCCCCTCGTCTCTTTTTCCACATTTTTGCTCTGTCATCCCTGTCCCTCGCTCACTCTTTCTCAATGTCTCATCCCCTCTCACTCTCCTCTTGTGTCTTCCTGGCCCCTCTCTCCCCACTCCCTCTCTCCCCACTCCCTCTCTCACCTCTCTCTTTGTCTTTATCACTCTCTCCATCGCTCTATCCCTCGCTCTCTCTATCTCTCTATCTCTCTCTCTCTCTCTCGCTCTCTTTCTCTCTCCTCTCTCTCTCTCTCTCTCTCTCTCTCTCTCTCTCTCTCTCTCTCTCTCTCTCTCTCTCTCTCTCTCTCTCTCTCTTTCTCTCCCCCCTCTCTCTCTCCCTCTCTGCAGCATCGGTGGTTCCATCCCCATCGTGTTCTCCTACTACTCTGAGTTCCTGGCCCAGGAGAAGAGAGGAGAGCACCTCAGCTGGCTCTGCATGTTCTGGATGATCGGTGGCATCTACGCCTCTGCCATGGCCTGGGCCATCATCCCCCACTATGGTGAGAAATGTCAATTAACCAATCAACCAACCAGTCAATCAGTCAATGAATCAATCAAGAAATCAGTGAGTCAGTTGGGGGATTGTTCGTCGGTCAATAAGTCAGATCATTTCTACCACCCCATTGTGAAAATTGGTTTCCATGCAAGGATTACACATACTGTACATTTAAACACAAATTAATACACACGATTTATACACACAGAAACAATCATCATATTTTTTGTTATGCTCCTATCAAACATGGATGCATATGCTTATCGTCCTGTATACTGCTGTCTGGTATGACCCTTGCACCATAGTTCTTCAACCTCTTTATGTCCCTGTTCCAGGCTGGAGTTTCCAGATGGGCTCTGCGTACCAGTTCCACAGCTGGCGTGTGTTTGTGTTAGTGTGTGCCTTCCCCTCTGTGGCAGCCATCTCTGCCCTCACCACAATGCCCGAGAGCCCACGCTTCTTCCTGGAGGTCAATCCACCAACCACCAATGAAAATATAACAAAATAGTAGCTACCCAAGGCATTGTTTATCATCCTGGGTTTAACTTGGGACTTACTGCTGTTTGAATATCATGACACCTACAGTAGCTACCTTCATCATACACCTACTGGGATCCTGATTATCCTGACAAATTTATCTATTCATTAGACAAATGTGCCTGTCTTGTCTGTTGTAGAATGGGAAACACGATGAGGCTTGGATGATTCTGAAGCAGGTGCATGACACCAACATGAGGGCGAAGGGCTACCCAGAGAGGGTCTTCTCTGTGAGTGATACATACACACACACGCACGCACGCACGCACGCACGCACGCACGCACGCACGCACGCACGCACGCACGCACACACAGTACATCCATCCTAAACTACTTTCAAACCTCTATCAGACACATCTAGTCTGTGAAGTGAAGCAGTCTTTTATTCAGATAAAAGAAATGAGGGGACATTTTTATATTCATTTATCATCTTGCAATTACTGCCTCTGAGCAAACACAGCCTCTCTCATACGTTTACAGTGAGGAGGACCCTTGTTCAATTTGCATGAATTAGCTTGAACTTATTAGTTATTTGAGGATGAATTAAGCTTTGATAAACTTGTTTAGGGAGTAATTATGTTAAGGAAGTTAGTGTGACTGAGTTGTGTTGTTGCCCCTAGGTGACCACCATCAAGACAGTTAAGCAGATGGATGAGCTGGTGGACATGGGAGAGGGCACCGCCTGGCACCAGAGATGGAGGATGAAGCTGGCTGACCTGTTCAACCAGGTAACATACTCTACCTTAACCTGTTCAACCAGGTAACATACTCTACCTTAATAACCTGTTCAACCAGGTAACATACTCTACCTTAATAACCAGTTCAACCAGGTAACATACTCTACCTTAATAACCTGTTCAACCAGGTAACATACTCTACCTTAATAACCAGTTCAACCAGGTAACATACTCTACCTTAACCTGTTCAACCAGGTAACATACTCTACCTTAATAACCAGTTCAACCAGGTAACATACTCTACCTTAACCTGTTCAACCAGGTAACATACTCTACCTTAATAACCTGTTCAACCAGGTAACATACTCTACCTTAACCTGTTCAACCAGGTAACATACTCTACCTTAACCTGTTCAACCAGGTAACATACTCTACCTTAATAACCTGTTCAACCAGGTAACATACTCTACCTTAATAACCTGTTCAACCAGGTAACATACTCTACCTTAACCTGTTCAACCAGGTAACATACTCTACCTTAATAACCTGTTCAACCAGGTAACATACTCTACCTTAATAACCTGTTCAACCAGGTAACATACTCTACCTTAATAACCTGTTCAACCAGGTAACATACTCTACCTTAACCTGTTCAATCAGGTAACATACTCTACCTTAATAACCTGTTCAACTAGGTAACATACTCTACCTTAATAACCTGTTCAACCAGGTAACATACTCTACCTCAATAACCTGTTCAACCAGGTAACATACTCTACCTTAACCTGTTCAACCAGGTAACATACTCTACCTTAATAACCTGTTCAACCAGGTAACATACTCTACCTTAATAACCTGTTCAACCAGGTAACATACTCTACCTTAACCTGTTCAACCAGGTAACATACTCTACCTTAATAACCTGTTCAACCAGGTAACATACTCTACCTTAATAACCTGTTCAACCAGGTAACATACTCTACCTTAACCTGTTCAACCAGGTAACATACTCTACCTTAATAACCTGTTCAACCAGGTAACATACTCTACCTTAATAACCTGTTCAACCAGG
This sequence comes from Salvelinus namaycush, assembly GCF_016432855.1. Lineage (NCBI taxonomy): Eukaryota > Metazoa > Chordata > Actinopteri > Salmoniformes > Salmonidae > Salvelinus > Salvelinus namaycush. The sequence continues at coordinate 49,366,015 of NC_052311.1, forward strand.
TAACATACTCTACCTTAACCTGTTCAACCAGGTAACATACTCTACCTTAATAACCTGTTCAACCAGGTAACATACTCTACCTTAATAACCTGTTCAACCAGGTAACATACTCTACCTTAATAACCTGTTCAACCAGGTAACATACTCTACCTTAACCTGTTCAACCAGGTAACATACTCTACCTTAACCTGTTCAACCAGGTAACATACTCTACCTTAATAACCTGTTCAACCAGGTAACATACTCTCCCTTAACCTGTTCAACCAGGTAACATACTCTACCTTAACCTGTTCAACCAGGTAACATACTCTACCTTAATAACCTGTTCAACCAGGTAACATACTCTCCATTAACCTGTTCAACCAGGTAACATACTCTACCTTAATAACCTGTTCAACCAGGTAACATACTCTACCTTAACCTGTTCAACCAGGTAACATACTCTACCTTAATAACCTGTTCAACTAGGTAACATACTCTACCTTAATAACCTGTTCAACCAGGTAACATACTCTACCTTAACCTGTTCAACTAGGTAACATCATACTGGTAATCAACAGCTAAACCAGAGACTAACTAATGTTTCACTTGCTCTCCTAAGGATCTTTGGTCAACTGGGGCTAAATTGAGTGAATACTTTAACAAGAATGGGAGGATTATCTATCTTTCTCCTTCTTCTTCTACATTTTGAATGCTCATCATTGGTCTAACAAAAAGGTGTTATATTCTAGCTCAATCTAAATAGCATCTGTATACCAAATAATATGTTTTATTGTCACATACACCAGATAGGTGCAGTGAAATGTGTTATTTTACAGGGTCAGCCATAGTAGTACAGCTCCCCTGGAGCAAATTAGGGTTAAGTACCTTGCTCAAGGGCAGATCGACAGATTTTTCACCTTGGCTCAGGTATTCAAACCAGCGACCTTTCTGTGACTGGCCCAACACTCTAACCGCTAGGCTACCTTCCGCCTATAGTCTCTCATACTTCCCTGAATGACAATCACCACTGCTATTACTGTCAAAGAGAGCGGACTAGGTTCATGTTTAAAATGCTCTTAACTACAGAGTGAGAGACTGGAACGATTGTTTGTATATCAGCCCCCGTTGTTTATAAAGTGCCTGTGTGCAGAGAATCACTAGCTATGTTTACTAGCTGTGTTTACTGTTGGCTTGTGTGGAACTTTATGTTAATTTAATGCTGTTGTAGATTGTAGAAGACTTCCTTTGAGATACATTGTTTGCGTGTGCGTGTGTGTGTCGGTTTGTGTGTGCGTGTGTGTGTCGGATTGTGTGTGCGTGTGTGTGTGTGTGCGTGTGTGTGTGTGTGTGTGAACCTGTGAACCTCCCTGTAGGTGTGGAGCAACTTCATGGCCATATTCTCTCCTGAGTACCGCCGCACCACTCTCATGATGATGGCTGTGTGGTTCTCTATGTCGTTCAGGTAAAGTCAAGCTCCCAAAAACTGTTTTCACATAACATACAGCCAAAGCCAGATCCGCATAGAATGAATTACTGGTATAATAAACTAACTTGATTTCTTGTTAAGATTTTTAAATTATTTGTGTACTAGTATTGTATTCGCGAGGCATTCTGCTGCACTGTTGGGGCTAGTAACATAAGCATTTCACTGCACCTGCTATAACACCTGCAAATCTGTGTATGCGACCAATACATTTTGATTAGAGGTTGTCTGACTCAAGTGAGAATGTAGTTTTACATTACTGATATGGATGATGTAGTTAGTGTCCTATCCCTTCTAAGTGGGTTATGTCAAGATCCCTACGTCTGTCTTAACATCCATCTCCCTTCTCTCCCTCAGTTACTACGGGCTGACGGTGTGGTTCCCTGACATGATCAAGTACCTCCAGAAGCAGGAGTACTCCTCGCGCACCAAGGTCTTCATCAAGGAGAAGGTGGAGCACGTCACTTTCAACTTCACCCTGGAGAACCAGGTGCACCGCAACGGAGAGTACTTCAACAACAAGTAGGTCCCCCTTCCCTCTTCCCTCATCAGCGTTGTCATGGGAACACAGCAGGGTACCAAGCCATTCACACAGTAAATAGGTCAAGGGTCAATCGGTCATTCTGATGTTAAAACAAACTCGTTCTCTCTCTCTCTCACACTCGCTCTCTCTCTCTCTCTCCACCTCTCTCTCTGTCTCTCTGTCAGGTTTATGAATCTGAAGATGAAGTCCATGGTGTTCGAGGATTCTCTGTTTGAGGAGTGCTACTTTGAAGACATCACCTCCAGCAACACCTTCTTCAAGAACTGCACCTTCATCGCCACCCTCTTCTACAACACAGGTCGGTTGTTTACAACTCTCTGCTGATGAGAGTGTTGTATCAGTGTTTGTTGGAATTATAAGTTATGGATGTATTGTTTTGCTTATAAGGGGTTTTCCTTCATTAACTCATCTAAGTACTGTAATCTCAATCGTGTTAGTGGCTTCTGTGTTTGATTGACAGATAAAATGCAATTGTATACCATATTTTGTCTAAGGAGCTAGAAATGTCTTATGTTGTTCATATAGATCTTATGCATTTCTTACTAAGGTGTTCAACCTCTCTTACAGAAACAGAGCAGAGAATCAGCTCCAATTATATGCTTCATACAAGACAAAATGGCTCAATTACCGTCACTCTAGTCCCTTGCCCTGTAACATAATGTAGCAATGCAGACAGAGAGAGGTATCCTAGCAACACAGCCCCAATCCTATTTTACTTCAGCCTGCAAATTACATAACTGTCAGTCATCTCAAACTGAATGATAGATTTTTCCAGAACAAAAAGCAGCCTGCACAAGAAGATGATTAATCTGTATGGCTGATGACAAAAGATGGGTAATATTGATGAGCTTGAAGTCCACTCGATCCATCGGCAGAATCCAATTTCATCTCTGACATTACACACTCAACGATGGAAACCTACTATCAGCCAAACACAAGCCTATAATGGCTTAGCCTCTCTCTCTCTCTCTTTCTCTCTCTCTTTCTCTCTCTCTCTCAAGACGTTATCAGGGCATACGATAGGGACTATCTGAACGCCTCCCTCTCGTTCTGTTAGGTGTTTGTCCGTCATTAGACTAGTCAAGCAATCACCACTCTGCTGCTATCAATGCCATGCAGGAGCTACTCATTTGAATTTGAATTAGAAACTAATTTCACTGTTTTTGCTTTAGGTCTTAATCCCTCTGTGATTTCCCACTAAGAGCTAGAAGCTGCTAGATTGTTGCCATAGTGCAGAATGTTAACCCACTATGGGACCAACCACATGATGGATTTATGCTGAGAAGTACAGCAGAGCAAAACCTAGAGATTGGAGGTTAGGCGTGGACAGTATGGACAAACCGTTCTCTTATGTACAGTAGAATAAAGAATTCAGTATTATGAATGTATTTTATTGTGTAACTCATTGAATAGGCCCTAGATATGTGAACCTTAGGCCCCAGTTCATATTCTGTCGTTCATCCGTTAGAATGACTGTGGTTTATGGTACTGTGTTCATATGAAATAGCTGACATTAAAGATCCGAGCAGTACAGAATGCATTAAAGTCTATCCCTACATTGAATCTATTTAACCACAATTCTCATCAATACACCCCCCCCCCTTCTCCTCTCTCTCCCCTCCTTCTCTCCCCTGCAGATCTGTTCAAGTACAGGCTGATCAACAGCAAACTGGTCAACAGCACCTTCCTGCACAACAAGGAGGGCTGCATGCTTAGCGACTTCAGCGACGAGAACAGTGCCTACATGATTTACTTTGTCAGCTTCCTGGGCACCCTGGCCGTGTTGCCTGGCAACATTGTGTCGGCGCTGCTCATGGACAAGATCGGACGGCTGAGGATGCTGGGTAATAGAGCGAGGAGAGGCACAGTGTCGTCACGGCTACAATGGTGTCATTTGATTTTGCACCGTACTGTTGGTGCATGTCTTCGACACATAGAGATCAGCAACCTTAAGAAAACAAAATGTTGTCTGCTTAACCTATGGTAGATTGGGCAGAATGTCCTGTCTTACAATGGCCAAAATGGATTCAGCAAGAATAGCAGGCATATTAGATGACATATTCATAGATTCACTCATTTTCCCTCTCTTCTTCTCTCTTTCTCCCCTTTCTCCCTCCCTCTCTACCCCTCCTTACCTCATATCTCCCACCCTTTCCCTTCCCCCTCATCTCTTTCCCTCCTCCCCTATCACTCTCCAGCGGGCTCCAGTGTGATCTCTTGTGTCAGCTGTTTCTTCCTGTCGTTCGGCAACAGCGAGTCGGCCATGATCGCTCTGCTCTGTCTGTTCGGGGGCATCAGCATCGCCTCCTGGAACGCCCTGGACGTGCTGACGGTGGAGCTCTACCCCTCTGACAAGAGGTAGGAAACCCCAACCAGAGAGCCACACCAAAACCTTGGCACTGTGGAAGGTTGTAGCTTCCAGGGTTTACTGGCAAAAGTGGTGCCTTGATGTGATTGGCTACACTAGATGGAGGCAAATGGAGGAAGTAGTACTGTGTAAGAGCATCGGTGGTAGTGGTGTGTGAGACTGGGTGGGAATCCTTACTGCCACCCCATGGCTGAATGAACACTGCACTGCCTCAACCAACCTATAGCTGTTCATTATTATCAACTGAGTTCTAGCCCTGAATGCTGATTGGCTGACAGCCGTGGTATATCAGACCGTATACCATGGGTATGACAAAATATTTATTTTTACTGCTCTAATTATGTCGGTAACCAGTTTATAAAAGCAATAAGGCACCTCAGGGGTTTGTGGTAAATGGTCAATATACCACACCCCCCATACCTCATTGCTTAATAATATCTGACCATGATTAAATATTATTTTCCAATTTCAGAAAGAGTAGTAGCGCTCCCTATCTGGCTGAACAGTCCTCCTGCAGGTGTTACATTATGAGTTCAATCTGAGACTGTTTGAATAGAGGTCATTATGGAACTGACTGATCTTCCTCTCTCCTCCCAGATGCACAGCGTTTGGCTTTCTAAACGCCCTCTGTAAGCTGGCAGCCGTGTTGGGCATCAGCATCTTCACCTCTTTCGTGGGCATTACCAAGGCTGTGCCCATCCTTTTTGCCTCCGGGGCGCTTGCAGCGGGCAGCTTCCTGGCGTTCAAGCTGCCGGAGACACGGGGCCAGGTGCTGCAATAATGTGGCCACACCCCTAGGGGGCGACGTGGGGGGTCGGAATGAGTAAGCCACACTGTGAACAACAAGCAGCCCAAGAAACCCCTCAACTCTGCCCTGTACGCCCCATTGAAGTCACAGCCTATTCACAGGAATTAGTTCAATGCAGATGCTGCACAGATCTACTAAGTTGTAAATATTGTGGATTGCCTGATATTGGATGTACTGTTTAGATAGACACATCTCTATACTACTAAGATCTGTGGAACTGTGCTGCCGCTGGTTGACATTGATCCCCATGAATATGCTGTGAGTTGGTAGAGAAAGGGAAGTGCAACCAAACTCTGCCCCTAGACCAACAGAAGCTGTTCCAACTTTAATGCTTGTTCAGTGCAATCTTAATCACTGAGTGTATGTGTTTAGGAGGGTTGAGGAACTAGTTTAGATGGAGGTCCCCAAAATGAAGACAGATTTATGGGGTTATGGGGTAGGGACATGGGGGCTAGTTTATGAGCCATGCCAATAGCCCGTAATAGAAATTACCACTAGCCATCCGATCTGTATTCAGATCAATTTCTCCGATAAGCTCAGCTCACTTCCCATCTACATTTTTATGGGAGAACGTCAGTCTAAAATAATGCATTATGCCTTGATTTGAACCATTTTTGACTTAATGGGTAAACCAAAACATTTCGTTAAACCAAGGCCTCCTCATTATCATACCTTCCAAGGTCTTGTGTTTATTTTATGTACAAAATAACTGCCATTTTATAGATTTTAGAACATTCCAGATTTACTTTCATTATGGTTTGAATGAGACTGTTGACAAACGTGATCTGTTGAGCTTTTTCCCTTTAAAACATTCTTTCTAGCCATTCTATCTCAATCAATCATAAACGGTCACTCAAATCAATCCTTCAATCTCCATTTCTGACAATGTTGAAATTTGTTCAGCCCATATTGTTCGCCGTGTACATTTCAGAACAACACTTTTGTCCAAACATTCCACATTTAAAGCACAAATGTTGGCTGATGCAAATATGACTATTGTCACAACTTGTTACGTTTTAAACAAATGTTTAAAATCCCACAGTTCAATCGTCATTCTTACTTCATATATCCTGTAGTAACAAATGCCTTCTTTGTTCCATCTGTCATAGCATTATCTTTTGCTCGTACAAAATGTGTTTTTGGAAAGTGGTATGCATGTAACTAAGTATGTAAGTGAATTCATGGACAGTTTGCTAGAAAGGTAGAACACAGTAGGAAAATGGCATTGAAGTGTGTTATGTTACTGTACATCAATAGGTCAGATGTTAGATGTTATATCCATGTCCTTTTAGGAGAGAAATCACACTGCCTTTGATATAATTTGGCTGTTCTAACATTGACCTTGGATTTCTGGAACATTCTCGCATCCCTTAAACACATAAAACCAGTTTAATGTGCACAACTGAAACATACGTTTTCATTTTTTGTGATATTTTGATACAGGAACTAGATGTTCAAAGTGGAGCGAAAATCTTCAAAATAATGAAGTTGAAAATAATACACAAAGGTATAGAAAGGATACACTAAACTTCAGTGAAACATTGCAACAATGTGATATATTTTCAGTAGATTTCATTTGATATTTGTTTTGAGTTTTAAAGATATTTAGATATATTTACTTTTGGGCGCAATATATGTGTTTCAAAAGAGACTATAGTGGTAAGCACATATATGCACTGTCATTAAATACTAACATGTACGTCATAGCCCATATCTTATTCTGAGTATAATTTTGATATGGGTGTGAGAATGTGCTTGTTTGCCTGTGCAATATTGAACTTTGACCTGTAATATTGATTATTCTTTTGTGGATTCTTGATAGCTTGTTTATTAGTTGTTTTATTCGATACTTGGAGTATGATTAACTGATGTGGCGATATAAGTAAAAGCTGCTTTATTGATCGGATGATCAAAATGAGAATTAAAACTCAATGAGAAGGAGAACATTATTGGATGCTATTGGATGCTTATGGGAAACATTTCACCGAGCATTGAAATAGAAGTAGTATAACTTTCCTTTGATTTCCACCCTTGAAGCTTAGAACATCAAATCAAATCAAGTTTATTTTATATAGCCCTTCGTACATCAGCTAATATCTCGAAGTGCTGTACAGAAACCCAGCCTAAAACCCCAAACAGCAAGCAATGCAGGTGTAGAAGCACGGTTGTACCCATACATCATGATATATGGGTACATTTAACATGTTACACACCTCTGCTGAGGTTTTTATCATACATGATAGACTAGGACTAAACACACTGCAAAGGGCATCTGATCCATAGATTTCCTGTACATTGGTTTGGTACCAAAAAACATTTCACATTTCCCTTATAGCTAGCACATTGATCAAGTGTGGTATGTTCACAATTGCATGTTACAAAGAAACAAACAGAGAAAAGCAACAAGCACTGATTCAGCAACAAAGGAAATGATCATAAACTGCCATTTTTTAGGATAGCAGCCATATGTAGACTTAACAGAATTCTAGATAGAGACCAATCCATTGCACTAAATGTACCTAGCTGTACATGCACAGTTGTTAATGCCTTGCATTCTTCAAAAGACAAAAACCTTTGTGACATAAAATATATCAGTAGCTAGCACATGAAGAGTAACAGAAGGTAAAGCAGTTGACGTACACACAACAACTGCTTACAAGTGACCACTTTAAGACATTAGCCAAATGATTAATTGGTACCAAATGAGTCATGCATGCAGTTGTGAACAGCACACAAAATAATCAGTATACATTGATTTACAGTTGTCACAGTTGACTATTTATTGACATAGCAACCTCTCACTTTACTTTATGTTTACATGACCATAAACTAGCATATTCCACACAATTGACATGCATTAGTCTACACACCCAAACCTTTCACTGATGGTTTAGTGACCGCCGATCTATAAGTGTGCCATGAGTAACTTATCTAATTTATTATTGCCAAATATTTTTGTATGTCTTAAGTTTATACTATGTCATAAAAAAAACTGGAATATAGATTTAAATATGTAAATTAAAATACATGAAATATAACATAGATCATTAATAAATATTATAGGTCTTTATAACCTTTGACCCCTTGAAAATATTCCTGTAGTAGGGGGAGCAGTTTTTATAAACTGATCTGGGACGTGGATGGCCAGTCTGTCGGAAAGTACATTTGTTAACAATTCCTCTAAGAAGCAGAGTAATCTTAAAAGATTCCATTTGTTATTGAAGAATCAGGCTCAGCATTGTAGCATGTGTCTGATCTGTGTTTCCATATCCTATCTCTATGTTGTCCTAATTATACCGCCCATGAAATGATAAACAAGGATGTCAATATTATTGTTGTATAGTACAACATGGAACGCTGTGAAATGCTTAACTATCTATTTACTCTCTCAGTGAACCAGTTCAGGATATTTTATGTCAAGATTATTTCTAGTACCTGTAGTTGCATATTTTCAATTCTGTTACAGGGTTTTTTTGTATTCTTAACTTGTTGCTCGGTCAACGGTCAATCATGAGTGCAAAAACGTAATTATAGCAATAAATGTTCGATTATTTGTCTTTTATCTCTCCCCAAAACACTATTGGGAAATTAAGCACATTATATGCTGGGCCTTTTCCACTGAAATGCTGTGTGTTGGCTTCTACTAAATGGGACTGAATAGCTTATATTTACTTCTAAAACTACCCCGAGGTCTTTGAGGCTTTTGTCAATAAGAATACATTGTGATTAATTCATGTAACAGAGAATTTATCACTGTCATTGTACTGTGCTGTAGAATCTGTAGTTGTTTGTATGTAAGTATAGATCATAGTATTAGGAATTACAATACTCTATACATGTGGAACCATAAATAAAATACAAAGGACAAAAAAACTGAAGTGTAAATGACAGAATACTATTATATGTTGTCTTTGATTTTGTGTATTTTGTAAATGAGAATGGAATATAAGTAAATACATCAAAATAAATACTACTGGTTATGAAGAATACTTAAATGTTACAACGTCATGATTCTGTTATAAAGTTTGTGTGTGAGATTTTTTCTTATCTTTTGTCTATGTTTATTTATTTGCACTGTTGTGCAATTGACATTTTCAGAACTGCAATGGATAGCAAAGAAAAATAAACTACTGTCCTAATGATGAAACCCTTGTAATTATTTAATTTACCGAATTGATCATCAATGATATAATGGATTTCTTGACTTCGGTGAATTGGGGGCCGGAACAGCATCCCACTGGGCACAGATGTCAATCCAACGTCTTATTCCACGTTGGTTCAACGTAATTTCACCAACAGGCATGATAGCTCATTTTGAAAAAAAATTGCTTTGCAACAAACCTCCACCAGTACTAGATTTACTAGCCTACAAAGACTACAATTTACTGCTGAAATATGAGTCCCAGGCCGTCTACAAAGACTACAATTCAAACAAAGACTACAAGTACCAGACTGTCCAAAGCAGGCAGCACTTCCTGTGTACGTTGGAAAACTGAGGACACTGTGAAAAGGTAGGTAGCTAATACGTGTATTACAACTCACTTTGGATTATTACAGCTTTGATCATTTATTAATAACAACCCAAACTAGCTAAGGTACTATTCGAGGCTACGAAATGCAGTCAATATGGCTGTGATTACTGCAAGAAGCTAACTAGCCAGTTTGATAACGTTAGCTAGCTAACGTAGCTAGTTATAGTATGTTGTGAAAGAAATTAGCAAACGTCGTTGCGCAGCATTGCATGTTCATGTATCTAAAGAACATAGGTGTTGTAGCTATAGCTAACAGATACTGTAGCTATGTAAAGCAGAGTCTGCTGTAAAATAGCTAGCTTAACAGCAGATAGCGAGCTACTGGATGCAAGCTACAGTTAGAAAAAAATGGTTCCAAAAGGGTTATTCGGCTTTCCCCATAGGATAACGCTTTTCGGTTCCAGGTAGTGCCCTTTTTGGTTCCATGTAGAACCCTTTCCACAGACGGGACAGCCAAAGAACCCTTTTGGGTTCTAGATAGCAACTTTTTTTTCTAAGATTGTAACTTCTGAACCTGAAGAGAGACCACTTCTTCATTGCAGGCTTTCTACAGTCGTCGCCTTCCCCAATCTACTGAATGCTGCACAGTATTCTCCGCTGTGCCTGTCCAATCTCCACCACCCTCGCCTTCACCAGGCCCTTAGCCCACTTCAGACCCCACATGGCTCCTGATCCCAACCGGCCCGTGGAGGGGGCCATACGGACCAAGCTCACCCAGCAGTTGGAGCCAGAACACCTGGAAGTCCACAATGAGAGCCACATGCACGCCGTGCCCCCTGGATCCGAGTCCCACTTCAGAGTCCTGGTGGTCAGCCCACGCTTCGACGGCCTCTCCCTGCTACAGCGCCACCGCCTTGTCAACGAGACCCTAGCCGAGGAGCTGAAGACCTGTGTCCACGCGCTGGCCATCCAGGCCAAGACACCCCTGCAGTGGGGCAGCAACCCCAGCATAGCCAAGAGCCCACCCTGCATGGGAGGATCCAAGGGGGACCACACGGTGGAGGAGAAACTCAAGGCTGGACGGGACTGACCAGCAAAACTCAGCAGTCATCGACCCTGGCTCTAGAGAGTAACAGCCAGTGCAGGCTTTGGTTCCAGCACTAACTCATCTATTAAAATGTGTTGTCTGTTCAATACCTTGATAAGTTTAATCAGGTCTGGAACAAAAGCCTGAACGCCCCATATGCCTGCAGTTGAAGAGGGTGTCAATTAACATTGTTGTAAACTAGTGTGATATCATTTCATTACTGCTTGAGAGGTTGTTTCTAAATGAGCAGCATCACTTCGGTCTCTTGGCAGTTTAATTCAAGAAGAGTTGGGTTTTAGATTAGACTCTTGCATTTAGTGGCCATCACTAGAACTATATGATATGAAGTGATGGAGTGTGTCTGTTTTGTCTGAAAATAAAATGTCTTGTATGTGAGGTCAGAAGTACAAGAAGTCAAGACAGAATAAAGAATATGTTTTCTCAAGGTGCATTGGGGCAGTTTTGTGATTAGTATTATTTCCCCCCAAAAGGCTTGGGTGTCTGTTAATAAAAATACACATTTGATGAAATATTGCTTGTAATGTTTTTGTTTTGCATTTTGCATGCTACCTTTTGAATACACATCTGCAATATAGGTTTAAAAACTTGCTGCGTTTTGATTTCGAAACGGAACACTAAATGTAGTACTAGTGGTACCACGTGAGGGCAGTATGTGCAAATGTTCTGTTGATGTGAAGTACAGCGTTGACAGAATGATGACACATGGCTTCATTATTTCCCTATGACACTGCCTTTCATCAATTCTTCAATACGGTAATTATTAAATCCAATACTTTTTATTTCATTTCTCACCATACCAAAATGTCAGTGTTATAGCAACAGGGGATAATCACTCAAATTGTGTAATATTAAGATGTTGGTTAATAGAGGTGGTCAAACTCGATTGTCTTAACTCACATACAGGGTGTATCACAGTTCACTTACTTCGTTATCAATTTGACTTATTAGCCTGTCTTTTCTAATTATTGTGGATGGCTTAGGGCCAGAAGACAGGGTGAAAGATGTTGGTGGTTCTCAGAATGACATGCCCTAACCCCATCATGGCCGTGTGTTTCTATTTCTGTCTCGGCTGTATGTGTCAACGTGAAGGTCCTCTTGTCCTACCTTCAACCCCAGGACCTGTCAAAATATCTGTTATTACAAAAACATGTAAGAGTAATGGCACGAAAAACATTGTTGGTGATAGCCCAAACAAACAGTGAACGAACATCTTTTCCCAATGTCTTGTTTTTCCGATAAATTAGTAAACATTTTAATGTTTTAGGAGGTTTTATTGAAATATTTCAGTACATCAACAAACTTTAAAATAACTTTAAAATATGCAACTAAATCAAAACAACCATCCAAGCGGCCATTTTTCCCATGCATTTTTTAAGTGCTGAAAAGCTCATAAAGATGGTCCTTATTGAATGTGGAGACGACTCAAGGTTGACTTCTACAAATGTCCCTGTCTGGAATAGACGACCTGTCAGGCCTTACAAAAGGCCCTGTGAGGAAGGTGAACAACTGGTGTCACTGGTTTGAAAAAGGAAAACAGTAACACAACCATTTTATGACCCTGTCTATTAGAGTCAGGCCTCAGGGGGAGACGTAAACTACTACACGGGCAAAAAGCGAAGGGTGAAGGCAATTGCAATAAAGTCTACTGCCTCGGGAAGCAAAGACTTGTCTCTGCAAATTAGATTTACCTGTCACAATTCCAGGTGCTGTTATGAGGGAGTGGCGAGGAGGACACGTCAACCATTTTAAGCTAGCATAGCATAGTGCTGTTGCAACAAAAATGACAAAGTTGATTGGCTAATATCCATTATAAGTTGTTATGAGATTAGAGTTTGTCAGAGTTTATTGAACTGCTAGTACACAACTCAATCAGAAAATTCTGATGGTGTATAGGTAGCATGGGCTGGGGTCAATTGCTTTCCAATTGGTAATACGTTGAAATGTATTCATTAAAAGTATAAATAATGTTGACATATAATGTGGTATCTTCAATTCATGAACTGAATGGAAATGAAATATTAAAAACTAAAACAAATGAAAGCCAAACCTGGTAGATAGGCTGCTTTCCCTCTGGCTGGTCCCTGGGGATGATGGATCATTCAGGGGGTCCCGGGTTGCCCACGTGTCCCGGTCTGGGTCAGTGGGAACCCACCTCAGTGGTAGCCTGCTCTACGTCAGAGCCAGGAGTGATGGTGCCAGGCCGGGCTGGGACCCTGGGCAAGGCAGGGTTCCCGCGATGGCCCCTGATTTACGCTCCCGGCTCTGGACCAGGGCTCCTTTTGCACAGCTGACCCCTCCAGGTTGGCGGTCAGGGGGGTTCGAGGAGAGGAGGGAGGGAGGCACCAAATGGGTGTCTACTCTGAGAAAAGGCCCTGCTGGGGCCTGCTTGACCGTCCCAGGGGACTATCTGCCTCCACAGCCCCCCTGGTCATCTGCAGTGTCTGTGCAGCATGTGTGTGGAGGGAAAAGAGCCTGTTTAACACATTTAGTTCAACCCCACTAGAAACAACAATTGTTAAATTTACGTGTTTTGAATGATAAAACTGGGGGTGGTACACATTTAAAAACTATTTATCATTGTAGGAAATGTTACACAGACCTATGACTATTACATGGGATGATTTGTACTAGCTTTATTATCCTATTTTGCATTAAAAACATACTTTGGCATGTCTTCACAGTACACCCGTAGGTCAAAATAGGGAATACATCACATTCAAAACACTAATTATAAGTTAGAAACTTCAGAAAGGGTTTTAAAAGTTCACACTGATCTGATAAATAATCATTATCTGGTTTCACAATGTGAGAAAAAACTAATGTTGGATTTAAGATGATGGTAATAGCCTATTAAGTCCTTTAATTGGAAAGTTTTTCTCTCTCACCACGCTGCCTACTAATGAATTCAGTGAATGGGCGGCTTGAAAGAGAAGGACAAAGAAAGAGATAGGGGAAGACAATATCCTTGTGTGGGAGAATTAGTTACACTCAGTAGTCTAAGTATTCAAAGCAGAGTAAAAGGGCTGCATGGATTAAGAGAAAAGTCCACACAGGTGGGCTCTGGGAGAAACCAGGGTCACATGACAGGACGTTGCCTCGTTTGATAAACACCAGCCGTGCTCACAGGAAGAAGGAAGGGAGTTATTTTATAGGGGAATTAACTGGCACTACACATCAGGTATTTATTAAGGCAGATCTCCCAGGTGTGCAGTGCAACCAAGTCAAACAAAACATCTTGGAGGGTTGCTTAATGAGAAACATCTTGGATCTCAACTTCATAATGGTCAGTAAATAGTCATACTGATAAGGGTTGGGATTTGAGACTAAGAATGAGGCTAATCATATTTCAGTCTTCATGGGAGATGAGTTAAACAATCTCAAACAATCAATCACACGTAATCACTTTGCCACATTTTCCTCCGCACATTTGTCAATCACGTCATTAGATGAGAAGCATTTTTCTACCTTTGCCCTTTTACATTTTCACTTATTTTATTCTGGGTGCAAGAACATTTGACCTCTTCACAAACTCCAGTCATAAAATAAGCAGGTCATATCAATAGTTTTCCCCCCCTTTTCAACCAAAGAAGACAAAATGTTCAGTTGTGTAAAAATATCTACTCAATCGCCAAACACAAAGAAATAATGAAATCGAGTAACATTTTGCATGTGCCACGCAGAGTATCTGCCTTCGTGTGATGACGGCTTTTGGTGTGCATGGTTCGCTGACTCACATGACAGTGGAAAACCATGACATCAGAGTTGAGGCTGGGGCTGGTTAAGGCTGGTTTTGGGCCAGAGTGCACAGGCCTTACCCCTAAGCCCTCTGGAGGATCCACACTCAGTAATTGACATGCATGCCTCTTACACTCTCCCCTGCAGGGCTTCAACTAGAGGAGTGTACATGTCAAGACAGATGGGACACAGATAAGACTCCCTCTTTCAACCTCGTCTCTCTCTGTCCTCCCTCCTGCCTCTCTCAAGCTCTCTCTTTCTCAGCCCCCTGTCAGCGTTTGAGCAACCTCTGATCTTTTGTTGATCTATGATGCGTCTTTTAACCTGTTCCCGTTCCTTTCTCAACCTTCCCTTTTCTTCTAATCGCCCTTCAACTGTTTTTAGTTTAGGACCCCCTATCAATCCGCTCTCGATCTGCTCTCGGCCCCCACCCGTAGTTTCTCTCGATGTCCTACTATTTTCAAACTTTCCTCAACTTTCCCTAAACCTTGTCTCTCAACTGTTTCAAAGCACCCCCTCTGAATCCACTTCCACCCGCCTTGCTCATCCTCTCTGAACTTTTTTTTTCTCGCAGCCTTCTTCTAACCTTTCTCAACCCTTCCCTCAACCTCCAATCCACTCTTAACTTTTCCTCAACTCTCTCTCAACTTTTTAGCTGGCCCTCATCTCAATCCTCTGTAGACCACCTAACGTAGCCTGGCTGCACTTTGTCCTCCAACCTTCCCTTAACTTTTTCTCAACCAGCCCTGCCATTCAAATGAGCTCCATGCTCCGCTTCTTATAGAGGAATACCAATGCTGAGCCCCCCAGAGAGCTGACAGAGCCTATTTATGTTTAATGCACAGCCTGAAGCTATTATCATATTACCATGTGATGTTATTGCTTTTCCCCCTGAGTATTACTTAATGTTCATGTTTTTAGTCAGAGGTTGTAAGTTATTCAAACATAAATGTTAGGAATCTTTTAGTATTTTGAGTGACAGCTGACAGAGTACATGAGCCTATGGCTGTAGGGTGCGGCGCCTGCTTTGGCATCAACTCTCTCTTCCTTATGGTCTCTTTCTGGTTTAGTTTGTTGGACCAAAATGCACTGACATGGATGGTTACTCATAAATGTAACTTCAACTCATAATTCATTCCCTTTCTATAGGAAATGATCAGACCATGCGCAGATACTGAATAGATGAATGCTTCATTCTCAGGATGTTGAGGAAGTATTTAAGAGCAAACAGTAGCTATTCCACACAGTGCTATGGGGCCTCTTTTTCCTGTTGGAAAAACAAGTGGTCACGGTCGGGTCACCCAAACCTAACGTTGCGGTAAACTCTCATGAATGCCCCCCATTCTATCCCAACCTGCTGAATTGCTGAGAAAAGGCACCTGGTGTGTGTTGCTAGTGGTAGTAGTGTCCTATAAAAACCCATGGGAGAGATTGTTTGGCCGGGCGTAGGGCATCCCAACGCAAGGCCAGTGAATAGAGGGTTAATCTTCATCGCTTCAGATGTACGGTCAAGCTGAAAAGAGCCAGAACGCTTGACTCGGGGCGCCGACAAAATGTGATCTATTGTTCATCTGTCGGGCGCCCGTGATATATTCTATCGTACCCTCTCGGACAAAACGTACCCGGCGATTATACAAGCGGGGCCACTGGCCTGCAACAACGCCAGCTCAGGGAGTTTGGACACCAGGGTGTTTGACCTCTCGGGTCCTCTGCTCTTTTGTTCCCAGTGACCTCTGTTGCTTTTACCCCCCCTCTGAACCTAAAACCTCAGTCCCCGCCCTCACTCTCCCACACACCCTTCACACAAACAAATAAAGAAATGGGGCCCTCCAGTTTATTTTATTAGCACTTTGAAACCCAGGCCTTTTAAAGGGGAGGAGAGAAAAAATAATAATAGGATAGCCTTTTAATTTGAAGAGTTATTAGGGTTCAAATTAAACAACGGGGCTCGGGTGAAGCTCTGGGTCAGATGGGGTTGTCACCGTGTTTGATTTTAGGAACCCCTCCGTTTTTGTCTTTGACCTTGGAGCTCTCAAATGGTGAAAAACGCGGACTTGGAGACACATTTTGACGTCAGTGAATGAGGGGGGTTGGTGACCATATGGGCTCACACTTTGGACCAAGGACCAATGCAGGGGTTGTTATTTTTATTTTCTCTCTCTCTCTCTCTCTCTCTCTCTCTCTCTCTCTCTCTCTCTCTCTCTCTCTCTCTCTCTCTCTCTCTCTCTCTCTCTCTCTCTCTCTCTCTCTCTCTCTCTCTCTCTCTCTCTCTCTCTCACACACACACACACACACACACACACACACACACACACACACACACACACACACACACACACACACACACACACACACACACACACACACACACACACACACACACACACACACACATGGGAAAGGTATGCCCCCCCACACACACTTTTTCTTCAACAGCTAATGGGGATTAAATAAAATAAATCACACACACACCACCAGTCCTGGTGTGGTGTATGTTCATTGCCAGGGGGCTGTTGTCCCCTTGTCTAACTCTGAATTGACCTAGTGAATAGTGGTGGTAGGTAGGCAGTCCCTGCACCTTCCTGAATCCAATTTACAGTAAACACTCTCCACATAGGTCTCCACTCCACTGAACCTGTGTAGGGCTTGTATGCCCACTTCTCTTGTTCCCTCTCCTCTACTTCCCTCCTCTTCCCCTGTTCCTCCACTTTACAGTTGGTTCTCGCATCATCTTTTCGACTGTTTACTAAACAGACCTACAGACTCTCTTGCAGCCCTCCCCCCTCTTTCCTCACATGCATGTCTTTGTTTGGGATCATCTAAGCAGAAAATGGTTTTGCCCTCTGAACAGCCTCAATTCGTCAGGGTATGGGCTCTACAAGGTGTTGAAAGCATTCCACAGGGATGCTGGCCCATGTTGACTCCAATGCTTCCCACAGTTGTGTCAAGTTGGCTGGATGTCCTTTGGGTGGTGGACCATTCTTGATTGCTACGGGAAACTGTTGAGGCTGAAAAACCTAGCAGTGTTGCAGTTCTGGACACATCCAAACCGGTGCACCTGGCACCTACTTCCATGCCCCGTTCAAAGGTACTTAAATATTTTGTCTCGCCCATTCACCCCCTGAACGGCACACATACACAATCCATGTCTCAAGGCTTAAAAATCCTTCTTTAACCTGTCTCCTCCCCATCATCTACACTGATTGAAGAGGATTTAACAAGTGACATCAATAAGGGATCATAGCTTTCACCTGGATTCCCCTGGTCAGTCTATGTCATGGAAAGAGCAGGTGTTCCTAATGTTTTGTACACTCTCTGTATACCAGCAGCATGCCTGGCATTAAATTGCGATGCAAGACAGGAGTACTTAGGCGCTCATTCTGGGAGAGGGAAATCTGACAATGCAAGTCTCCTTCCCTGAGGGGGGAGTTTGTGGGAGTTTCCATCGGTGCTACGACGGTGGAGAGTCCGGACTAAGTCACCACGTGCGCATTCCCCCCGAATATGCCGATTTGGCTATCGCTTTCTGTAAAAAGAGGGCGACCCAATTACCACCTCATCGACGAGGGGATTGTGCGATAAACCTCCAGGTGAACGCCGCACTTCCCAGGAGTCACGTGTATCCCCTGTCGCAGGAGGAGACGGTGGCTATGGAGACATATGTCACCGAATCTCTGGGACAGGGGTACATTCGGCCCTCCACGTCACCCGCCTCCTCGAGTTTATTTTTTGTGAAGAAGAAGGAGGGAGGTCTGCGTCCGTGCATTGACTATAGAGGTGTAAATTTCATCACAGTGGGGTTCAGTTACCTGCTACCTCTCATTGCCACGGCGGTGGAGTCATTTCACGGAGCACGCTTCTTCACAAAACTGGATCTCAGGAGCGCGTATAACTTGGTGCGAATCCGGGAGGGAGATGAGTGGAAGACCGCGTTTAGTACCAAATCTGGCCATCATGAGTACCTCGTCATGCCGTATGGGTTGAAAAATGCTCCAGCCGTTTTCCAATCCTTTGTAGACGAGATTCTCCGGGACCTGCACGGACAGGGTGTGAGTGGAAGACCGCGTTTACATTGATGACATTCTGATCTATTCCGCCACACATGCCGCGCATGTGTCTCTGGTGCGCAGGGTACTTGGGCGACTGTTGGAGCATGACCTGTACATCAAGGCCGAGAAATGTGTGTTCTCCAAACAAGCCGTCTCTTTCCTGGGGTATCGCATTTCCACATCTGGGGTGGTGATGGAGTGTGACCGCATTGCGGCCGTGCGTAATTGGCCGACTCCGACCACGGTAAAGGAGGTGCAGCGGTTTTTAGGGTTTGCCAATTACTACCGGAGGATTATCCAGGGTTTTGGGCAGGTGGCTGCTCCCATTACCTCACTGCTGAAGGGGGGGGCGGTGCGTTTGCGGTGGTCGGCTGAGGCGGACAGGGCTTTTGGTCGTCTGAAGGCGTTGTTTACCGATGCTCCCGTGTTGGCGCATCCGGATCCCTCTTTGCCATTCATAGTGGAGGTGGACGCGTCCGAGGCTGGTGTTGGAGCCGTGCTATCACAGCGCTCGGGCATGCCCGTGAAGCTTCGCCCCTGCGCTTTCTTTTCGATGAAGCTCAGTCCGGCGGAGCGAAACTATGATGTGGGGGACCGGGAGTTGCTGGCTGTGGTAAAGGTTCTGAAGGTGTGGAGACATTGGCTTGAGGGGGCGCAACACTCTTTTCTCATCTGGACTGACCACCGTAATCTGGAGTACATCCGGGCGGCGAGGAGACTGAATCCTCGTCAGGCAAGGTGGGTGATGTTTTCCACCAGATTTCGTTTCACCATCTCTTATAGAACAGGTTCCCGTAACGCTAAGGCCGACGCACTGTCCCGTCTCTACGATACCGAGGAGCGGTCCATCAATCCCACCCCCATACTTCCGGCCTCTAAATAAACGCCCTTTCTTGCAATTTGCTCTCTCCTGCGCCTGACTCCACACCCACCTCTCCTATGGAGAACCTGACAACA
The DNA here is from genome assembly GCF_016432855.1 of Salvelinus namaycush. NCBI lineage: Eukaryota > Metazoa > Chordata > Actinopteri > Salmoniformes > Salmonidae > Salvelinus > Salvelinus namaycush. The sequence goes on from NC_052311.1 coordinate 49,385,521, forward strand.
ACAGTCTATCACAGAACACAACAGTCTATCACAGAACACAACAGCCCAGCACAGAACACAACAACCTAGCACAGAACACAACGGCCTAGCACAGAACACAACAACCTAGCACAGAACACAACGACCTAGCACAGAACACAACGGCCTAGCACAGAACACAACAGCCTAGCACAGAACACAACAGCCTAGCACAGAACACAACGACCTAGCACAGAACACAACAGCCTGGCACAGAACACAACAGCCTAGCACAGAACACAACGACCTAGCACAGAACACAACAGCCTGGCACAGAACACAACAACCTAGCACAGAACACAACAGCCTAGCACAGAACACAACAGCCTAGCACAGAACACAACAGCCTAGCACAGAACACAACAGCCTAGCACAGAACACAACAGCCCTTGCACAGAACACAACAGCCCTTGCACAGAACACAACAGCCTAGCACAGAACACAACAACCTAGCACAGAACACAACGACCTAGCACAGAACACAACAGCCTGGCACAGAACACAACAGCCTAGCACAGAACACAACAGCCTAGCACAGAACACAACAACCTAGCACAGAACACAACAGCCTAGCACAGAACACAACAGCCTAGCACAGAACACAACAGCCTAGCACAGAACACAACAGCCTAGCACAGAACACAACAGCCTAGCACAGAACACAACAGCCTAGCACAGAACACAACAGCCCTTGCACAGAACACAACAGCCTAGCACAGGTTGTTCAAAGAAAGATTTGACCCATTCATTACTGAATAAGGTGAGATACTTGATAGAGGTTTTGTAAATGCACCAAACCAAGACAGGATCACCAACATAGCAAGGGTTGATAAAAATGGATTAGCTCTTCATCTGAAAATAATCAACACCCAGAATCATAATTCTGTGATGCGGCCGACAACAGAAGACAGACAGATGTGAGATGGTGCTGAGAGGAGAGATGTGAGTAATATAAGTGGCTTGCTCCTGGACGGCCAACTAGGTCAAGAGAATCAACACGGGGGTGAAGGGGCTCACAAAGGCGTGAGGAGAAGGTCAACCGTGAAATTCCCCCCTCTTTGCCACTGTGACCCCCCAGGGAGGAGTCTTGAGGACTGGAGAGGAATGTGTGTGTGTGTGTGTGTGTGTGTGTGTGTGTGTGTGTGTGTGTGTGTGTGTGTGTGTGTGTGTGTGTGTGTGTGTGTGTGTGTGTGTGTGTGTGTGTGTGCGCGTGCAGGTGTGTGCGGGTGTGTGCGAGTGCGTGATAGAATAGTATGTCTATTCATGTTGAGTGTGTGTGTGTGTATACTATTTCTATTCATGTTTTGTGGTGTGTGTGCATGTATGTTTGCGTGTGCGTACGTGTGTGCTTGCGAGTATGTGTGTGTGCGCGTATCTAGGTCGGGGATTCCTCTTTATCCGCCCTGCAGTCAAACAACTCATCCTTGTCATACCCTGTCGCCTCATGTCGCCCCACTTGGCAGGGTTTTTTTGCACTCTCTCCACGTCAGCACTCACCTACAGTACTACCGCTATGGTTACTCACATATTGTTTACTAGGGGATTGTCTTCTCCTGTAAATCCTTATTTAGTCTCAATGCTTATTATTAAATGCTAAGATTTTTACATTGATGGTTGTAGTAACGTAGACAGGGAAAGTGTAATTACAGTGTAGGTACACGTTGTTAGCACTTAAAACTGTTATTTTAATTCTTATAAAGGAGACTTCTTAAGAAGGGCATTTATTTTCCAGTAAGACACTGCAGCCAAACAAGTTGCAATCAACACAGATAGTACGTCCCCCAAATGCAAACTGACCAGTGACCACTGTTCCTTTTGAAATGTGTTTTAAATGAACATCACATTGACTCATTAAAGTAGTAGCCATTCTGGTCCTAGAGAGTGTCATGGAGTCCTAGACTCAGTGTTCCCTTTCTCGCCCAAATCTTGTCCAAAAACTTGAGTTGAACACTCTGAACTCTGACCATTGCGTAAGACTGTCATGCACTGATGTCAAACTAAGATTTACGTGACAACTTGAGTAATGCACACACATCTTAAGTTAGGATTTGGGATGTTAATGAACTCAAAACCAAAGATTGTGGTGTTATGTTCATAATGACTTATGGTAATTTCCCTCCAAAACTAATCTAAAATACTAAACTGGTCAGAGCTGGCTTCTTTCAGAAGAATCCAAACTATAATCGATCATCCGTGAGAGAGGCCTTATGTAAGCTTATGTAAGAGCATGGAGAGTGATTTCCCCTGTGAGCGTAGTTTAGCCCCACCATGCTGAAAGTCCACATAATGAACGACTATTAAGCTATGGTAGCCACGGTCAGAAGCTTGTAAGTGACGACTGAGGAATTTACTGTAAAGGTCAGTCAGAGGACCAGGGGGTGTGTGCGTGTGCGAGGACCTGGCGGTGTGTGTGGGCGTGTGTTGGATGGTAAAAATGTATTTTAACAGCTTTGCAAAAGGAAATTAAAGACCATGAGCAATTACACATTATTACATAAACATGAACATAGTTGATAAAGTTTCCAGTACAGTAACCATAAAACAACCCAAAACAAGTCCACTCACAGATAGTATGTATCTCTTATGGTCTCCATTTTGTTTGTGATTGTGTGTGTGTTAGGAGTGGTAGGCGGTAGGGCTGGAGGGTCAGTCAGCAGGAGGAAGGTGGTGGTGGTGGGCGAGGCCCCTCCCTGAGGTCAGGGGAGAGAGGATGAAACCTGTCATTAGAAAGGTGAAGGGAAGAAAGGCCTCAACGGGGGAGCTATTGTCCCGGGGGCGGCGAGGAGGTCCACCTCTTTAGTGCCTCAAATAACACGGCCAGGCCGCCATTGTGCCGGGGTGAAAGGGCCGGGGGCGTGGGGGTGCTCCCAAACAGTGGTCAGAGGAGAAAGCCCCCCATGGGTTAGGGGGTTGTGGGGGCTATTTTGGGGGCTTTTCCCACTCTTGTTTTCTTTTTCTTTCTCGTCAGCTCATCCAGAACCCTTGGTTTGGGGGGGGTGCAGCTTCCTTGTCTTAGAGAATGGGGTGTTGCAGATTGAATGCCATAGTTTGACATCTAAGCTGAGGCTCAATGCAGAGTCAGGACCTTTCACTCATCCCTGTGTTTTAAGAGGACGGGTCACACAGATAAAGGGAAAGGCTAAAGACCAAAGCTTTCTTTTTTTTTCCAGAGGCACAGTGGCGAGATTCTTAACAACTCTGTCAATTCTCTGAGCACCAACCGCAAATAGAGCACAGGAAATATACTTTCACGACAAGTTAGCGGCAAAGTGGATGAAGCAGTTATGATGTTGTACAAAATTTGCACCATTCTAGACCACCTCTCCCCTTTCCTCTCATTTCAGTGCTCTATGTTTTTCTCTTACAATACAGATACTTTATCCAAAAAATTCAGCTTCTGAATTCCATTTACCTTGCCTGAATAAACTAGTATTCTGCTAATTATGTGTACTTTTCTCTAAAGCTGTTCCCACCACCAGAGCACCTAATAAACTGATTGGCCCAATTATCAACTCCATCAGAAGGCTTTCACCCAATCCTAAAGCGCTGATGACTTTAGAGGGACAATAAAACCTGCTGAGTTGTGACCTGAATGTTTAGGAAACCTGAGAGAGAAGGGGACAAGCTAAGGTCAACAACGTCACATACTTCTGACAACGTGTACAGAGTAAGCAGGTCAAACACTATGGCGAGAATGAAGAGTGCTGACTGAGTGTTGCTCTGCGCTGCCTTGGTCTGCACTTCTCTTCAATGGGAACCTGTGGTAGATGGCTAGCTCAATAACCAATGTCAATGACAAGTCTGAAGTAGAATGATGATCAGTGGTAACCTGCTGCTAGGGAAACAGAGGAGAAGGAGAGAGAGAGAGAAAGAGAGCGCGCGCGCTCGCGCGCTTGAATGTGTATTGGAGGAAAGCAAGGATGTGTATTGGGAGGTGGAGATAGGAAGATTTTGCATTTCCAATCCATTTAGAGGTGAGGAAAATAGCAACAAGGCTCTCTAACAGTGCAAACTGTCACAACTTGCATTAGAAGGCAGAAGAGGAGGAGGAGAAGGAGGAGGAGCGGCTGCTTTGCCTAATCACTTTCCCCGCTGACTTCTCAGAGGGGAAGGAGTGACAGATCACAGCCCCGCTAGCACAATGCAGCAGTCCCATACTCCTCCCTCTCCTCCCTCCTGTATTCCTTTCTCCTCCCTCTATCCTCCCCATCCCATTGAGAGGACGCCCGGGGTGCCTGGTTCTCTAGTTCTGCCCACTGGGCTATTGAGGAAGTGATGGATGGCTTCATAAAGAGACTCTTGTTGAATCCCAAATCAGCCCCTTGCCCCTACCAACTTGCTCGGAAGGCCCTCCGTTGTCACATGTTGCTGACGAAACTCAAAGGGTGACTTCCAGAGTGGCGAGGGGATCAAATAAACCCATCAACTTTGGGACACAGCCGTGACTTAAATAATTTCATTTGTTACATGTGTTACACCTGGAAATCAATGTCATATATTTAGTCACGCCTCTCCATTCTTCTGTATGAAATTATGCAAACTCCAAACATATTGCAGTGTGTGTTTGCTGTGAAGCTGGCAGCATAGCTGGCTCGGTTGACGTGGCTATTGGAGGGTCGGGTTAGCCCCTACACCCTCAATAATTTTAACTCCCTCAGCTTTGGGACACTGATTTGTGATTCAGTCTCTCTCTCTCCCTTTTTTTTTCTCTCTCTCTCTCTCTCTCTCCATCTCTCTCTCGCTTTCTGGGGTGAGACTAGGGGCTCGTGGTGGTGAAGGAATTCTGGCCTCTCTTCCTCTCTCTCTCCCTCTCTTTTTCTCTTCCTCTCTCTCTGTTTCCGTCTCTCTCCCTCTCTCCCCCTGGGGCTGAGGACAGATGCGGAGGCCTTCCTTTCCCAGCATTCCCAAGGGAGAGAGTATACAGGCCTTAACGCCCTTTTGGGGATGAAGGGATGGGGGGACAAATGAATGGAGGGAGGGGGTGGGTTGTTGTTGTCCAGGGGTCACGTGTTAGGCGTTAAGTGATGCATAATGAATGTGTTGTTTGGGGTAATTTTGGGTGATTTTACTGATTTGGCCTTTAATTGGGTCGTTCTCTATGAAAGTATCCCGTAAAGACAAGTATTTTACAGGCCTAGTATTTTACATGGATAGTTTGGGCAACAAAAATCGACAGTTGAATGCAGTTGCAATTGGATATAGTTATTTCATTATTCACCTTTTATATGGTTAATTTAACTACGATTTTTGGACCGACACATTTGAAAAGGTAGTTCCAGTTACCATTCCCCTAATCACATTTGTTCTTGTTAATATCCATACTACTGTAGTTTTTTGCCCCAGTATGTCTTCATGTTGCAGCTCTTTGAGAGAAACTACAAACAGACCTTTCATACTGCTCTTGATGAAATGTATCTTCATATCGTAAGCTAGCAGTTCTAACCAGTCTGGTGGTTATTTGGCTTATTCTCCTCAGGCTATTGAAGTGACAGCACATGGTGGTTTGACTGTGAGGACCCATTCAGCTTCATGGCCTCCACAGCCCAGGCGTAAAAATCAGCTACATTTAATCAGACACGGTGCAGAGTTTAAAGAAAGGGATCAAGAGACCTTTGTCTTAATGGATTGGCTACAGTTTAGGGATCCACCACACCGAGTTACCTTAGATGAAGGCATGCCACTCGGTAACAAACTAACTCAAACCACATGGTGTTTCCTGGAATTTTTCTCGTATTTTTTAGCTTCAAACTTTAAAAACGGTGTTGTTTAATAATTGGAGACGTTAGACTGGGTTAGTTAATAAGGATATTGGTCAACCATGTTTTCAATTGATGAGTCCATCAATCATTTCAAAATGAGGCAATCTTCAAAGAATTAGCAAAAGGGGAAAAAGTAAGCCTTGTTTTTTAGCAGGATCACGTGACTTTCTTTTCTAGTCTGTGGTCCTATTCTCCAGTCTATCAGTCTGTACATTAGAATTTCAAGCTTATGGCCATGGCAATTCTTAGAAATACAGAAACGAGACAGCATTAAAAGGCCACCACAGTCCAACAAAGAAGTAAATCAAGTGGTTTGACAAATGCTCACCAGACAGTTTGCCGTTTGTCATGGACGTGAATGGAACTAAACGAGAAGTGCGGACACATCGTTCAGATCGACATTGCTCAGATACTGCACAAGAGGCCTTTTCAGACAGCTGCAACACTGATTACATTGTGAGAGGGCCAATCAAAGAGAAAAATGACGAGAGCAGTCATGCCGGACACACACAATGCACAAATGGCAGTGGTCAGATGATGGAAAGAGAGGTGGTGCACCACAGGATTTTAGAGTCGTACTGGGGCTGTTGGGGCAGCTCGTACTGGGGTTGTTGGGGCAGCGGCATGGGAACGGAGGACTTGCACCATCTCGCAAACATACACACTCGCTCGCACACACTTACGCACGTGTGCGCACACGCACAAACACAACAACGGGCATGCACACACATGCACGTCTGCAAGCCCACATGAATGCAAGCATGAACACACACACACTCAAACCTTAGTTAGAGACCAAGATATTAAGACTCATTATGCCAGGGTCATCTCTCTCTCTGTGTGTGTGTGTGTGTGTGTGTGTGTGTGTGTGTGTGTGTGTGTGTGTGTGTGTGTGTGTGTGTGTGTGTGTGTGTGTGTGTGTGTGTGTGTGTGTGTGTGTGTGAGTGTGAGAGAGGGAGGATTGCTAGAACAGGGGATTTTTTTGTGTTGGGGGAAAAGAGAGGCTTGGACACTTCATCTTCTCTTCTCACTGCTGCCAAAAAGGGCAGAGGTCAAAAGTCAGGGCGATTGGAGAATTCCTGCTGCATGCCTACAGATCGGGTTTCAGGGGTGGGGGAGGGACGTGGACTGCCCTAGAGGGATAGGTGCCTCTCTCGCTCTGTGTGTGTGTGTGTGTGTGTGTGTGTGTGTGTGTGTGTGTGTGTGTGTGTGTGTGTGTGTGTGTGTGCGTGCGTGCGTGCGTGCGTGCGTGCGTGCGTGCGTGCGTGCGTGCGTGCGTGCGTGCGTGCGTGCGTGCGTGCGTGCGTGCGTGCGTGCGTGCGTGCGTGCGTGCGTGCGTGCGTGCGTGCGTGCGTGCGTGCGTGCGTGCGTGCGTGCATGTGAGAGCGAGAGAGCTTGTCCGGACAGCTCTTTATTTAAAACTTCTCCTTACAGCTTTAGTGCTCACAGCATTTGAAACTTTCTCTTGAAGTGTACTGCTCTGCAAAAGCCTTTTGGGAAAAACTTGCCCAACATGTTGCAAATCTAACACTCCTAACTTGGTGTCTAGATTAGAACACCCCTATCATACTGTAATGCATTTTGTAGTTTAAACCTTTAGTGATAAAGTGACTATGGTGTGAAGAGATTTCAAGACAGGACTTGGGAACCAAAGCTATGCCTCTTCATCCAAACAAATGATTTAAGCACTCTTCAAAATAACTTGGAACACAGTCTCGATATATGGCGGATTCACTTTGCGCTGGGGACAACAAAAAGCCACTTTAAAATGTGCCGTTTTGTCACATGACACAATGCCACAGATGTCTCAACTGTTGTGCAATTGGCATGCTGACTGGAGGAATGTCCACAAGAGCTGTTGCCAGAGAATCAAATGTTCCTTTCTCTATCATAAGCCGCCTCCAATGTCTTGAGATGCACAGAGATACCGTGACGAGATCCTGAGGTCCATTGTTGTGCCATTCATCCACCACCATCACCTCATGTTTCAGCATGACAATGCATGGCCATATGTCGCAAGGAATTCCTGGAAGCTGAAAATGTCCCAGTTCTTCCATGGTCTGCATACTCACCAGACATGTCACCCATAGAGCAAGTTTGGGATGCTCTGGATCGACGTGGATGACCGCATGATCCTGTTCCCTTTTAATTTGGGGCGGCAGGAGTGTTGGGCCAGTAAACGAAAGGTTGCTGGATCGAATCCTCGAGCTGACAAGGTAAAAATCCGTCGTTCTACCCCTGAACAAAGCAATTAACTCACTGTTCCCCAGTAGGCCATCATTGTAAATAAGAATTTGTTCTTAACTAACTTGCCTAGTTAAATAAAGGTTAAAAAAAATGTAATCCAGGAACTTCACACAGCCAATGAAGAGGAGAGAGACAACATTCCACAGTCCACAATCAACAGCCTGATCAACTCTATGTGAAGGAGATGTGTCGTGCTGCATGAGGCAAATGGTGGTCACACCAGATACTGACTGGTTTTCTGATCCACTCCCCTACTTTTTAAAGGTATCTGTGACCAACAGATGCATATCTGTATTCCCAGTCATGTAAAATCCATAGATTAGGGCCTAATGAATGTATTTCAATTGACTGATTTCCTCATATGAAATGTATCTCAGTAAAGTCTTCGAAATTGTTGCATGTTTCATTTATATTTTTGTTCAGTATGTATTGTTTTTGCCAAAATAGTTGTGTTTGAAAATGTAACTGAACTATTTTGATCAGGAAAACTTGAAATGCATTTAAACAATCTGAGGTGTTTTCAGATGTAGAAGTTTCTCCAAACATTATTAATGACAGCCTTTCTTTATAATTAGAGGAAAGTTGAGGGGAAGCAAGTAACTAGCTGACTTGTTTCCTCAGTAAATCAATATTTAATAGCTAATGACTGTTTTTACACCCAGCCCTAATGGGCTTAAACCGTCGACTCATCCACGATCAATTTAAGACGACTTCCTCGGTTATACATTTAGCAGAAGGTTTGGTCATTCAAATGGTTTGAGATGCAAAGCACGACAGCCCTCAGCGACTAGTTCCCCCATTGTAGCCTTTGTAATTGATCATTAACGAACATGTGCTCCCAAGTCTCCAGTGGCTCCAAGACCCCAAATAGAGAGCACAGCTGTCTTTCCATTGTACTTATCCATGGAGCCACAAAATAACACAACACTCTGAAGCCTACTGCCTGGCTATGTGCTGGAATTTATAACGTTTACTTTCCAAGACTTGGAGGAGATGAGTGAAAAAGGTGTTGGACGGTTGACGTGTAGGAAGCGCTAGAGTAAACGTGGGGGCTCACTTTTATGATTTCAAAAAGAATGACTGATTTATGAACATGCAGGTGGTGCACAGTTTCTTTGTGGCCGATAAAGTTACACAGAGAACTAAAGAGAGTTTAAAGGGACATGTCAGGTCAAACCCATGGAGAATTAGCTGAATAGTGTGTTATTATTGCAGTGTGCAAACATGGGGAAAGTCATTCAACTGCGACTGCTCTTCCTTAAGCCATGTTTGTTATATTACCAATCCATGGATGTAATAGCTATTTAATCATGTGGGTAATATTAACATACCATATAAAGGAAGTGTTGATTTTATGTTCAATGAGCCACCAGGCAATATTTTCTTTATTGAGGAGTAATACAATTTGTGAATGCTGCATACTGTACAGCAGCCCATAGCAACTTATTCAGAAATGTCTCCAGAAGTTTGAGTGACACTCCAACAACATAACGTTGAAGTAAATTTTACTTTTAAAAGTTCATATTCTGTTAACTCATAACCAAATAATGTTGTTGACTCATTCTATACTCGTATTTGTGGCCAAAGTATACATTTGAGAAAAAAACACTTCAAGAACAACACCTCAAACTTATCTCAGACTGTTAAAAAAATATTTGCTATTTCCTCATAGAGGATGATGTTATATATTGAATATTTTTAATGACCGGTATATGCCCACACCATTCTGTTGTTGGTGTACGCCGACACCATTCCAACACTGAAAATCAGCTTTTTAACATACTTAATGGGATACATCGAGATTTTGGCAATGAGTCAGATAAAACCGTGGATACCATTTTTATGTCTCTGCTTGCAGTTTGAAGAAAGTTGCTAACTAGCATTAGCGCAATGACTGGATGTCTATGTTACCATATAGCATTATAGCATGCTAGCTGTTACCATAGATATCCAGTCATTGTGCTAACGAAACTACCTCTAACTTCCTTCATACTGGATGCAGAGACATAAACATGGTATCCAAAATCAAATTCAATTTTGTTGGCCACATACACATGGTTAGCAGATGTTAATGCGAGTGTAGCGAAATGCTTGTGCTTCTAGTTCCAACAGTGCAGTACTATCTAACAAGTAATCTAACAATTCCCCAACAACTACCTAATAGACACAAATCTAAAGGGGTGAATGAGAACATGTACATTTAAAGACAAGGTGCAGTAGATGGTATAAAATACAGTATATACAGTACATGTGATATGAGTAATGTAAGATATGTAAACATTATTAAAGTGGCATTATTTAAAGTGGCATTGTTTAAATTGATTAGTGATCCATGTGATTGGATCTGCAATTTCATCTGACTCCGGGGAAGTAGATAAAGTGCTTCTTTGCCAAAATCCCAAAATATCCATTCAGTTAAACATTTTTGGTCAAAAAAACAATTTTACTCATATTGTAATTAATTCTAGGTCATATTTTATAGAAATCTGGAAACACTGGACAGTTACTTTAATTATCCCTTTTGATTAATGCACAAAATGTGTGTTGCAGATCATGCGGTTTTGGGGTTTTGTGTGGTTGCCAATAGAAGTGTCGGCTTTATTACAAATTAACAGTGAACAAGTGCTCCACTCACTGTCCCATTCACAGCTTCCACTGCACAACCCTGACCCAGAGAACAGTGCTATCACACAGAGAAACACACAAAGGTCAGAACCTTCTCCCACCACCCCCTGTTCCCCCTTCCAAAACCAGAGACTCTCCCACCCCTCGCCCCTCAGCCACACACACTTCCCTCCACTCTCAGGCTCCCATCCTGTCCCAACAGAGCCCATACACTGAGGCCTGTTTACAGTTTCAGATCCCTTACTACCCACGTTCACGCTCAACATTTTTTACACGACCAGGGATCATGAAAGAGAGCAAACGAGTCATTGATGGATCGGGCGAGGGTCTAAACTCGGGGGGCCGGGGGGCACAACCCCCACCTCACACCCAACCACCCCTTCCAGTCCTAGGGCTGTGTGAGTGGTGTGTTCTGATCAGGCCCAGCTCTCTCTCTCAGGTCCTAATGGGGCAACTTGTTGAGGGGGCCGTAGCTTTGATGCCAGCTGAGCTTCTTAACAATGTGTCCTTTCTGTGATTGGGGTGAGAATTCGCCAGCAGGGTTCCAAGACAGGGGAAAATGTAAACTACGGATTAGCTTGACTAATGGCCCCTTGCCTGTCATTGACGTTAATTAGTGTTAATTAGGTGCCCCTCATTAAACGGGATGGGGGTACAGCCATGGAACCTGTGTGTGTATGCTTGAGGCTTTCTTTCAGAGCCCATAGGGTCAATTTAGACCTGGGCGACTCGGAAGAGTTAAGTACCGTCGCTTTAATGTGAATGAAATTTGGAGCATGTTGGGAAAATGTCGGGAGTGCGTTGGTAGAAATTCTCCAGGAGAATCTGATCGTCTCGTCCGGTCTCGTCAGTTCAACATCCTATGACATTAGCAAATCACGAGCCAATCACTACAGAGCGGGGGGGGGGGGAGGTTCCCAAAGCATGGCGTTGGTCCCACGTGGGGAAAAACAGAACATCTCAATATGGATGGAGCAAAGTGCAAACAATGCATGTATCATCTCTTCAGCTGGTAACTTTTTTCCTGCTGTGACAGGTACATTTGCTGCAGCCTATAAACACAACAAGACTAATGAAACAGACCAAAGGGCCCTGACCTTTTTTTTCACGCGCCATCAGGACCACATCGAACTGATATGAATTGCTGGTTAGGCCATGGGGTGGGGGCATACTCACAATGAGTTGGTTCTGAGGGTGTTGGAACCAAATCTGGTGGTTGTTTGCTGTATATACTGTAATTTCAGCTTTACACACATATACACACACAAGCCGAGGACTCCCTTAGTTAACATCGCGGCTGCAGCCGCTAGCAGCTTCCCTCTGTTGCTCTTCACTCGTTGTCAGAGGCAATTTTCTCTGGCCACAATGATTCCCTTTCACTGGGTTTGATCTTCACAGCTTTTCAGGGGGTCCTCTTTTCTACTGTTCCTGGGCTCAAGCCACCCCACACAACTCATTTATTTTTTTAAATGTAACCTTTATTTAACTAGGCAAGTCAGTTAAGAACAAATTCTTATATAACAATGACGGCCTAGGAACAGTGGGTTAACTGCCTTGTTCAGGTGCAGAACAACAGATTTTTATCTTGTCAGCTCAGGGATTCGAACTAGCAATATTTTGGTTACTGGCGCAACGATCTAACCACTAGGCTATCTGCCGCCCCAGTGTACCACCCTATAAACCTCTGATCTGTGCTTGTGTATCCACTGAGCCGGGAAAGTGACTGGTGGGATTTGGGCTTGGGATCTTTTGGGCTAAAATCCTCCTCCGTGGTACATAATCAGACACTTTGTTGGCTCAGTTAACCCATATTGTCATAGAGGCCCATTGGAACTCTGATGCTATTCAGCTTGCCATCACATGACATGTGTCCTCCCCTCTGCTTAGGATGTCCACACACACACACACACACACCACACACACACACACACACACACACACACACACACACACACACACACACACACACACACACACACACACACACACACACACACACACACACACACACACGTCCACCATGTCTCTGTGACTCACTGCTACCTGAGGGGTGTTTTCATGTTGACATACGTGGCCACCCCTCCTGGCTAGCTAGCTCTCATGCTTGATCCCCAGCAGGATTCAGCAGTGTGAAATACGGGGGGGCCCCAGTTTGGTGGCGGAGTAAAACAAAAAAGAGAAGAAGAAAAAAGCCTCTCTGGCCAACACCTGGTATCACTTTATTAACCCTCGGCTGTCTCGACCCTGAGAGCCCAGGAACAGCGGGGGAAAACGGGCGGGGGGGGCTATGGACGTCACCACACTGCCTTTGAAGGGGGAAGTGATGCCCCGCATCGGAGCCCCAGCGATGACTTTACCAGTGCCATGACCCTCATGACCTCAACCCCCCCACACCTGCCCCCCCCCCCCCCCCCCCATTCCTCCCTCCCCACCTCCATACAGCTGCTGGTCCCTATTGGCCGGCAGTGGAGCCTCAGTGGTGGAGGTTACAGGGAGAGAAGAAGGGAATGGAAGGAGAGGAGGAGGAGGAAACGGAGGGGGCCACGGCGAAAGGTCAACTGTTGGTCAGAGATTTTTATTGGGAGAGGAGGAGAGAGGGAGAGAGGGAGAGGGAGAATGTGTTAAAGACCACCATCTGAGATTTTAACAGTGGGGAGGGAATTTGGCCTTTTTCCACCCCTGCACACGTTAACTACGCAGAGATGGCTGGACTGACCTGGCCTGCTGGCCTAATGTTACGTTACTAAGAAGAGAGGAGTATTCTCCATATGTTTGTTACTGAGAACAGAGGATTTCTCCAAACATTTGCTGGTGGTTCTTGTCTTCTGTGCCTAGAGATTGGACCATGGGTTGTAGCCTGGCTAGTAGAGATTCCATCATAAGGACGTCACATGGTGGACATCTAATGCAATCAGACACCAGAGCAGGTCTGGGACCAGTCAGAAGTCTGGGTGGCCCTTGACATGGCCATTGGTGAATCATGATCACAAAATAATCTATACGGCCTGATGAGGTAAATCTAACAGCATGTGGTCCAAAAGCATGACGTCTAGACAGACTAGATTGAATAGACTAAATCATCGTTCACACAGACAAACCTCCTTACACAAGAAGATAATTAATCTCATGCAGGAGTTATTGGAGATGAATAATTTAAAAAAACGGCATCAGGATCCTCAATCTTTCCGCATTGTGCTCGTATGCTGCCTCATTTCCTGTTTTTGGCATTCTTATCACCATAAGAGCACAAAGACGACATTTGACTTAAAAGCTAGCCGCTTCCAGGAGACGTACGGTTGGCAGGCCTGTGTTAGCCAGGTTCCACTGGGAATGCCTTGCTAGGCGGTGCTGGGTGTTCTTCTCCAGATGTCTGTCTTCTTCATGGTTGTTTCAATGGAAAACAGTGTCACACAAGGTTATCTCCTGACTTGGCCCCAGCCATGCGACTTCAGAACTGTTCCGGCTAGCCTAGTGCGCACAGGCTAGCAAGTCACAAGGGCTTCCCTTCCCTCTGCAGGGGCCAGGGGTTCATTTATTGCCCGATCACATGACCGCAGTTCAGGGTAGAAATGGCTGTAAACATTACGTTATGAAGGTGGAGAAGGCTAGGGGGAAGAGTATCTGTGGACAATTTGATGGTATCATAAATAGTGTGGAATTGTGATAGGGTATCTTTTTTTGGTGAATAAGTATATAGGACTATGGGCAAAGTGTGGTATCTTATCTCTCTCTCTCTCTCTCTCTCTCTCTCTCTCTCTCTCTCTCTCTCTCTCTCTCTCTCTCTGTAGGCATCTTTTTATGGAACTGACATTCCTGGAGTGGTCGAAACAGAAGCCCTTGTTTAGGAGCAACCCTCCCACCCAATCCCTTTTTTCATCTTCCTAGTTCTGGAGCCTGAGTTCAGAGGTCGAGACCCCCTCCAGCTTCAGAGACATGTCAGGTCATGCTAGCACATAGCATTCCCTGTATAGCCCCCCTGGAAAAGGCCCACTGACTCTAGGCTGTGGCAGGACCCTACACAATAGGTGTGAGTAAGTGTGTGTGTTCGAAAGATAGTCGGTTGAAAATGTTTAAGACTTTTGGGAGAAAGTGTCCATGTGTTTAGAATTTTTTATGTGTAGGTTTTCTAACCCAAGTCCTAATATCAGTAGTTAGAATAACTTAATTATAATAGATGGTTTTAGAACTATTAACTCCTTATCTATATAACTATAACACGCTTGATCATGTGTCATAGCTTCCTCTTTGGACAAATGTACAGGAAGTTAGTGAGCGTGTTTGTTAAAAATGTAAAAAACTAAATAATGTAGGAATAAATTTAGTAGGAAACTGAAAACCATAAGATGGTACTGAATTGAAATAAGCAGTGAATGCTGTAAAACAAACACAGTCATTTATCCAAGTGTCAAAGTTGAACTGATAACAAAAATACAAATTTTAGGGAGTGTCTTACTGGTTTTGTAAAGGTCATGAGACTTAGCAGGGACTTCATTCATGTCATAACATAGCTTGCTCAGCAAAATGGCAACAACTTCATAACCACTGCAAAAAAAAGGATGAGGAATGAGCTTGGGATGGACAAACGGGGAAAATGGAGTGGGGAAACGAGTGACCCCTTCCAACATATAAACAAATAACTAAATAAATCCTAAGGACACTGGGGTGAGGGAAGCAACCCCTAAGGGGTCAGCGCAGGAACAAATAAATCTCCCTTAAAGACGCCATGCTTCTCCATGGTTAACCTCTTAATCAACCCCAATCGGCCTAAGGAAACAGCGAGGCCTAAAAACTGTCGGCTCAGACCACTACAAAAAGTAAACATGCTCACACATTCACTTTGACACACACACAAACAAATGCACGTTTCCTTGGATTTTCATGTATGTCTGTCTCTGTGCTAGCCTAGTTCTTGAACACTACACTCCATGTAACTAGTTGGACTCGATCACGTACATAGAGAGTCCAAACACCACTTCTTGTCTCTCTAAGGGGATTAGCGAGGCCCTGTCCAACAGGTCATTCAGGTCCCACTTCTATTTTCGCCCCACACTCAGCTCACATACCTGATCAGTTTATGGACACCTTTCTGAAAATGGGTCATATTTAGCATAGCCAGAAGAAGCATTGCACTGTGGGCCTCTGGCGTTGTCAGAGCCTCCATAAATGACCCAGTAAACCTGTTGCCTTTGCATTTGCTAGGCAATCCTATGCGGTCATGTTTACCCCCCCCCCAACCCCTCTTACCCCTTAAACCCAAACCTGATCGCCAGTTGTTGTGGTAGTCTATCACTTAAACATGCAAAGGTATTGGTTCATTCACTTAGAACTAACTAGTTTGACATGGGTTAGGTTGGTATGAGCTGTAATATCAATTTCAATCATACAGCTAAATAACAACAAAAATAACCCTAATTTATGTTTAGAAATACAATCCAAAATGTTATTGTCATCTTAATAAGCAATTATCAAGGTCCATAAAATCAGGTCTCTTTATAGGTGGCACATCTTAACCTGCATTGACCCTTTTTTGCACTGACTCTTGAACTGGCTATGCACACCCACTTGACTCAACCCACACACTCACACATACTTACGCTGACACACCAACACACACATGCACACTACATACACCCACACACACACACAGCCTATACACTTTCACACTCACTACATACGCTGCTGCTACTGTCTATTATATATCCTGTTGCCTAGTCACTTTATCCCTACCTATATGTCCATAGCTACCTCAATTACCTCGTACCACTACACATCGACTCGGTACTGGTACTCCTTGTATATAGTCATGTTATTTTTACTCATTGGTATTCGTTATTTACTGTGTAATTTTTTCCTCCTGTCAGTATTTCTATGTTTTATTTTATATCTTTATCTTTAACTCTGCATTTATAGAAATGGACTCATAAGTAAGCATTTCACTGTTAGTATACACCTATTGTATACGAACCATGTGTCAAATAAATGCAATTAGAATTTCAGGGATCGTTTTTATGCCTTCTAATTAATCTGCCATGGAAACTGATCCAATTTCACTAGTTCCAAATTTCAACAGTTCACTTAAGTCGATGAAAACATAATATACAACTAGTAATGGTCCATCTACTTAAGTTGAAGAATGGAGGAGGAGTACATATAATATGCATTTTCTTTTTAAATAACAATTTTGGTTGAACCTCATTAAATGTTGCTTTGCTCAATTACATTTACTTGATAACTCCTCCAGCCTTCCTCATAAGCCTTCAATGTATAGAATTACACCCTAATTATTAGGCCCCCAAACCAAAAATTGCCCTTGGTCACTAGCCTATAGCCAGTGGAACGCTCTAATAGCGAGTCAAGGGGCTAATTGGAAGACAGGTAAGGTTACATGTGACAACAATTATGCCGAGCGCGAGGCCAACTTTTTCGCCCGGGGCACTTGAAGCACTGCACTCAACCTGGCTAAAAGCTAAGTGGGGTCCCGTCCTCTTCGCGCTTTTTTCCTTTGGGGAAATCACTTCAACGTTAATGACGTTTTTCCGTTCGCACAGCTTATTTATGTGAATGTGAATAACCCAGGCTGTATTCCGTTTATACTTTAGGCCTACTGAATATTTGGTTTTACGCATGGTTTTCAAACCAACCTGCACCGGCAATAGGTTGGCTAATGACATTGTAATTAAGATATTTTAAAGATTAGTTATCCTCATTATTGAAAAAATAAAAATCATAAAAGCAAAATGTGTGGAGCTTTGCATTTCTGAAAGCGCCAAGCCTTAATGACACACGCTGTTCGGTCTGTTCTGGCACAACTGTTCAAACAGCATGAAGCTAAATAGAATATGCTTTCTAAATGGCACAGGTTAAAATTGTGTGAATGAGTTCACGTCAGAATAGTTATAGCGGGTTTATGGCATTTCCATGTGCCATAATTTATTGGCCTTATGAAAGCTAACTTATGGCGCACACCGGTTGGGGACATGTAAGGAGTCTTTCCCTCTGCATGTTATGACACGTCTGGGGGAAAAAATCTACTCACAGATCTGTTGCGAGAAAACATACATTGTTGATGTTGTCAAAGTTGTTAGGCTTAAATGCTGTTATTAACTTCTGACATTTTAGGCCGGAGTTAGAAAATATTAATTTGTATTTGAGTTAGGCATATAGCTTACCTTCGATATTGACTATGTTCAAGTCACTAACAAATTGCTGTTACATATACTACTATTAATATCCCATGACCCAGGCCTAGGTTATCAAATTCCGCAGAGTGAAGGGTTGAAAACATGTACTATTTTGGTTGAGTTTACTTTTAGTCTTGACTGTCATCTACAATGGTCTTATTACTATGACAGATCAGGACCTGTCTGGAAAAATAATTAGGTCCCTACTGTTTTCAGCTTGAAAACCCCATTAGAGAAAAACACAGTAGTCATCGTTCATTACTGCTATGGCCTTTTGTGCATTGATATCCAGATGGCAAATTTAGCTGCACAACAAACTGACAAAATCAACACTCCATATGTGTCTCTTGGTGAGAAGTTTGTCACCTTGGTTTGGCACAATCGATCATCTTACTGTGAAAACTGTATAGCATTCAGAACGTGGGCGTAACATTAAACATTCAGAAAGAGTGCATTGTGGTATCAGTAGGATATAAAAGTAATTCAAACATTTTTAGAAAAGTAAAAATTAAGGTGGGGATGACTAAGTTCAATAGCCATCAAATAAACAATGAAAATAAACGCTAAATTAGAGTGGAAAAGTTTATAAAGACTGATGTTTGTGGACGTATTTGACATAAGCCTATTACTTTGATAAAGACATTTTTCCCTTTGAGTGAGGCCTAACAGTTTTGTGTTATTATATATATTTTAAATCAAGATCTATGTCTACATTGATTTGTGTATACAGCTACTCTCTGCTATACAGTAATAACACAGCCACTCTATCAACCAGAACATACTGTATATCTAATCGGCGGCTGCCCAATTGGAGAGTGCCTTACTTCTTTATTCTCCTCTTGCCAATTGAATCTGCCCGTTCATGCGTAAAACCGTTCTCAACGAGAGGAGGGGTCATGCCTTATATGGTAGTTTTGGCCTTATATGGGGTGGGGGGGGGGGGGGGGGGGGGCTACACGCACGGCTGTTTAGTGTCACTTTCACCAAATTCTAACTATGATTCTCAGAGATGGGACAGGCTGCCGACGGGTGAAGTACACGATTGGCAAATATATCTGCTTGTAAACATACTGCATCTACCACAGAGCACTCCATCCATGGTTTATCGACATTTCTATTCAGACCTCATCGTGGCGCACAACGTTAGACGGACGAAAGCAACTTTTCTTTTGGTATTGCACGTCCGTATGAGTTCACAAGACAACTCCGATCACATAATTGGGTAGAACTATGGTCAGTATTGTGTTTTTGTGATTGAGAGAAGATGTTGATTTAGTTCAGTTCGAATATTAAGCAGAATAAGATTCGAGGCAGTCGATATTCATGAACATGACATTTTAACGACCACTTCTCCATTCTGTACATGCTGTATTGTTGGTCGAGTTTTCAAATACACTCTTAAGTTTTTGAGAGAGCGTGTTTATGGATGTCTGCGGAGAGGAGAACACTGGCAGTAGGCTCCATTCTTACGCAATAGTCATGTTGATACCGTGCTGTCTTCGTAAACTTTGATAGAAGTTTACAGAAGATACGTTTACGACAGGGACATTTGATTAACTAATTAAGAAAATCTATTTGAGAATATATTAAATACTTTTTGGAGGAAGTGGGAAGCGCCTTTTCGCCCTGCCTTGTTTTCCCAAGACGTCAGAACGGATTCTTATCTCCTCCCCGCGCTACGGAGTTGGACTTGTATCTATTGTTCAACCAAAGTGTTTTAGGATAGCATGGCAATGGTAGTAAACCAGTGGCAAGAGAACATTTCGGCGGATCCCGGGTCCCAGCTCCAGATTTGCAGTCAGGAGCCTGGCGGAACACCGGGAACCCCCTCTGGTTCCACCCCGGGGAACGATGCACTTTCCGGGGACAAGATCCCCAACGTGGACTGCATGGTGTGCGGGGATAAGTCCAGTGGCAAGCATTACGGCCAATTCACCTGCGAGGGCTGTAAAAGCTTCTTCAAGCGTTCGGTGCGACGGAACCTCAGTTACACATGCCGGGGGAACCGGGACTGTCCCATCGACCAACATCATCGAAACCAGTGCCAGTACTGCCGACTGAAGAAGTGCCTCAAAGTCGGCATGAGAAGAGAAGGTAAGACAGGATTTTAGATTCGGTGAAGACTGTAGCCTTTATGTAAATGTAATGTAAACTAATAAAATGTTCAAATTGGTTTTTGGCGGACGTTTGGTGTCAAGAATATCGGTGCGTAAAGTTGAAACCATATAACGTAAGTGCTTTAACGATGGATATCCGTGTCTTATAGATTTCCTGCTTCTATCAGTCATAGTTCTCCTAAAAGGCATTTGTAGTCTGCTGTAACGCAATGCTTGTTGTTTCAGATCGTCTATCCTTGTATTTCCAATTCAATCCATAGTATGCAATTATTTTTCTCCCCTCGGAAAAGGGCTTCCTTTGTCTCCCCATTAATTCTGGTGTTTGCTCCCCGACACCCTATTCGCTACAAGAGGGCCCGCTACATATATTGTATTGTGCATGTTTAAGAACGGGTCAATTAGTGCGAAAGATGAACAGTGGCAACGTGTTCGCAAAGCACTGCGTTTCACTTTTAATCAGTCAGCTAGGACCTTGCTGCGTCATGTTCAATCAGACGAGTTGTGTTAATTATAACACGCGAACCAGACACTCGAAGTCCTCACAAAAGCTTTGCACATGCATGTCTCCATGCTGGACGTCGTTGTACTCTGTGTTTTATGCGTTATCCACCAACAATACATTTCTATAAACATAAATACATGCATCGCTGTGCAGTGCAGTGTAGCCTACTCTGGAGTCAACCTTGTTAGCTTATTGGAATAGATTTTTATCGCAAATTATATACTGTAATTATTGATAACCCTGGTCACGCAACCTGTTGTGGATACTCCAAAAGGTTCATATGATATGACCATAAACAGTGCAAACAGTGACACAAACTGTAGTCGACAGAAGACACACAGACTGTAGTCAACAGAAGACGCGCGCTCTGTGCATGAAGCACGCTGTGTTTAACTTCCAGTGTGTGAGTGTATCTAGCAGGCAGGCCTATTACAAACGAGGTCTTGAATAGAGTAGCCTCTGTCATAAGGAACTATACAATGCATTTCAGGTGGAAATACCCGTCCTATCGCCTAAAATGATCCTTCAATGGATCTCGTTAGTGTGCTAGTGTGTACGCTGTACATGGTTCATGTAAAGCACTCCAGGGTATATTTAGTCGGCCATGGCCCTTTCTGATTGAATGAACCCGAGGAAATATCCTGACGCACCGCAGTCTGTTGACCTTTCATCTACATAGACACACTCAATATGTTATCAGACCATTATTTGGCTACATTATATATTAACTACTGTTTTGCTATGTTACTATTATATGGTCTAGACTATTATTCAGCATAAACACGATTTAAAAAATCTAAATTCTTTCAAGTGTTGATTAAATTGGTACAAGTCAATCATACGCAAAACAGACTCATCCTCATCGTGGATTATAGGCCTAGAGACGTGTCTTCGTAAGTGTCAGTGCATTTGAGGACAATTTAAAAAATCGCACTTCTTTAAAATATTAAAAGTGTTGGTTTTAAATTGAAGATGACGACGTGGTTAATGCAGGCCTTTTCTAATTGACATTCAATCAATCATTATAATTGAAATGTTATGCAGACTTGTGTTGTACTACAACCAAGTGTTAACAATGCTTTTAAACGGCAACCTTTGTCAGGTAGTAAATACAACATATTTAAATGTTTTCTTTAGGCCTACCAATAATTTTCAAACACCAAAAGAAAATCAAATGTACTTTTTAGTCAGATTATAATAACCAAAATATTGGAGGCATTATTTGGTGTGAAATAGTCTACATATATGTTTCTAACTCGGCAATAGGGCCTAAGATAAAGTCCTGCTAACAATTTGCCCTGAAAAGTTCAGAGGTAGACTAATGGTGGGGAAAATTAATACTAGAAGCACCAATTGCACACATTTAAATGCAGCATTGCAATCACATTAAAAACTTACTGGTAGCAGCGAGAAAGCAGTAAGACTACACCCCCAAAGCTACTTTTCGTCTTCCTCAGAGGTCATACATAAGTCATGTTTCTTTTACATAATGCACCTGGGTCGGCTGATGAGAGGAGGCTATTGGGCTTTCTGAGTTATAATCCCTGTGAATTTTGGAACATTTTGGAAATACACAAATGTACATTCCTGCCCAGAATATGGATTTGAAATAATCTCAAATTGATTGTTGAAACTATCAATAATTAACTTTGTAATAGTTATTCAAAAACAAGTGTTTGCTCTTGGGTTAAAGCAGAGGACTATCACGTCTTTAACAGTCATCAGAAATATCTTCTTTAATTTTCCCAAATATAAAGAAAGCACTATTGCCTACTTGTGTTATGCAAGCCATGCACAAAATAATCATCTAAATATCACACTATTCTCGACACATGGATTGGTAACCAGTGGCGTGTACTCATGGATGCCAAGGGAAGCCAGGCATCCCCAAAATATTGTCCAAGAAAAAAGATACACTGAACAAAAATATAAAGTGTTGGTCCCATGTTTCATGAGCTGAAATAAAAGATCCCAGAAATTTTCCACACGCACAAAAAGCTTATTTCTCAAACAAAATGGCACAAATTTGTTTACATCCCTGTTAATGAGCAAATCCGCCTTTGCCAAGATAATCCATCCACCTGACAGGTTTGGCATATCAAGAAGCTGATTAAACAGCATGACACAGGTGCACCTTGTGCAGGGACAATAAAAGGCCACTCTAAAATGTGCAGTTTTGTCACACAAACATTTTAGCCAGGTAGCCTAGGACAACAATAAATAAAAGCATGTACTGTATGACAGAGTGATAGACTGTTTTGTCAACATGAAAGAGAGGAGGATGGCATTGGCCTTTCTCTACAAGTAGGCTGAATCAACATGTTTTTCTACTTGCACGCACGCACGTGCACACACACACACAGAATCGGAACCATGGACAGCCACATCATATTTAGCTTATGATGATTGGACTAAATCGTTTTTTGTATCTTTTAGTTGTCACTGTATTAGACTAAGCATAGGTGATTGATGATGTTGAAATGTTGAAGTTGAACTGGTGCTGGAATAGTGGAAGTAGCTCCTGTTTTCTTTTGGACTTGCGATAACTCTTCGTGGTTCTAAATCAATAGTTGTTTAGTCATCCAAAAATGTCAGAAACATTAGCTTGCTTGACCATACTGTAGGTCATGTAACTGTTTGTTACATGCTAAATGCTTTGTGGACTTCACTGGACAGATTATAGGTTATAGAGCAAACGACGCAATTATCACCACCCATAGGTTGTAATATGGCTTTTTTTCTGGCTTCCCCAGTGATTTTACCCACGCCCTTCTACTGTTGGTAACATTGTTAAAAGTAACGTATTGATGGTGTAGGAGGCCTATACCAGTGAAAATAAACAAATAGAGCAGAATATCAGCAACAAAGCATATAAAAACAAACCTGACAGGTTATGTTTGTGGTTAGGTGGACCTTTCTTGTTGACCAAGTTGGTGCCCCGCATCTGCCCTCCCTCTCCAAAAATGCACCACTCCCTAGTGGCGAAATTCTGTTAAACATGGCTTTTTAGTAAGGTACAAAAAGTGAGTGAGTAATTGATCCAATCCATGCAGTAACTGGCTCCAAAATATACCGCACACACATCGGCATTATTTAAGACAAGTTTCACATTCGCTGGTGTTGTACGTGGCTAATTCAGGAGTGTTATTTGGACAGTCCAGCTGATCTGTAGGGTGACCCTTAGTATGTAACTTAACTGAGAGGTCACTCTATTTCAGCCCACATACATATCTAATATCTCGTGTTAAAGGTTGATTTATACTAAACAGTCATGTAAAAGGTCATGTTTACCTCTTTGCTGCTCTACCTGTTTGGCACCTCTGGCATCTCTACTCTCCATGTTTCTCAATGACATTCCTGCTTAGAGTAGAACACTGGTTTAAGGGATGAGGAAGGAGTGAGGAAGAGAGAGACAGTGAATCTGTGCAACTGGCTGACAGTTCCTTGGGCTAGTTGGGAGTGAAGTGCATATCATGTTCTGCTGTCTAAATGTTCCGTATGTACTCCTCTGACCTTAGTGAGACCAAAAAAGACCAATATAGACTGTGATGTTTGTCAAATTCACACGTTCGAAGAACACACTGTATACTTGACACATAAACAATTTTACATTCACAACTAGCAGCCTTCTCATGCATACAATACATTCCCTACCAGCTACCACACATAGTGACATGGTCACAAATATGAACTCACATGGTGACATGCACCCAGAGATTGGCATGGGCAGGCACACTGTCCATTAGAGTACACACTCTAGATCAGAAGTCTCCAACCTTTTCTAGCATGGGAGCTACTTTTAAAAAATGAAACATGTCGCGAGCTACAATTTTTTTTCTAGCTATGTTTTCTGTCAATATACCTGGTAAAATAATGGTTAATAAACAAGGGGGGTCCTATAGAATTTTTCTTCCAAATTCTATTTTATATTTTCCCAACTGATTTTATATTTTCAGTTTTTTTTCACTCTCAAAATTGCAATTATCCTTAGAGAAACAACAAAATTGGATGTTCTGAGTCCATGTCAAAGCTTAAATCAAATCAGAATACCCATTTTTTTAAGTTTGGAATAAAACGAACAAATTCATTTTTTGTGGTGTATATCCCCTTTAGTTGTGCATCTGTCCCTTTAATTGCACATCTAGCAAGTGAGGATTGTGCCGTCAAATGTGCTGGTCTAGTGATGGTTCTGTACTGCAAATGCTCATTTAATGGCAAAGTTTTCAAATAATAGATACAAATGATATACTTACTCGTGATATACTTCTGCCAGGTATGCCTACTTTGCAGTTAACATTTAATTGAGAAGGATTGTATGAAGATGGCGCCGAAGAACATGGCTGACGTATTACATTCTCTCAACCAATTGTGCAATTTTGTAATTTTTTTGCGTTTTGTGTAACTTATTTTTTTACTTATTGTGATCATAATGTTGCTGCTACTGTCTCTTATGACCGAAAATATCTTCTGGACATCAGAAAAGCGATTACTCACCGCAGACTGGAAGAAACATTTTACTTTAACGAGTCCAACGAGAAGGATATCCTGATTTCACTGGAACAGGCCCAGACCCACCCCTTTTGCGTGAAGAAAAGATGCCGGAAAAGGGGACGCAGATTGGGGATCCTTCTGAGAAGCTGGAGGCGAGCGAGTAAACTCACAATGCCTTCCATTCTCCTTGCTAACGTGCAATCTTTAGAAAATAAAATTGATGCCCTACTATTAAGATTATCCTACCAACGGGACATTAAAAACGGTAACATCTTATGTTTCACCGAGACGTGGCTGAGCGAAGTAAAACGGACAATATAGAGCTGGCAGGATTTTCCATGCACCGGCACAACAGAGACGCTACCTTTGGTAAGACGAGGGGTAGGGGTGTGTGTCTTCTTGTCAATAACTGCTGGTGTGCGATGTCTAATATTACAAAAGTCCAGAGGTATTGCTCGCCTGAGGTAAAGTACCTTATGATAAGATGTTGACCACACTATCTATCAAGAAAGTTCTCATCTGTATTTTTTTGTAGCCGTCTATTTGCCACCGCAAAGCGAAGCTGGCATGAAGTCCGCTCTCAACCAACTCTATAAGGCCATAAGAAAATAAGAAAATGCTCACCCAGAAGCGGTGCTCCTAGTGGCCGGGGACTTTAATGCAGGCGAACTTAAATCAGTTTAACCAAATTTTTACCAACATGTCACATGTGCAACCAGGGGAAAAAAAATCCTAGACCACCCGTCATTATGGCCAAACAGTTCTATTTGTGTTTCATCAGAATAGAGGACATTTCTCCAAAAAGTACGATCTTTGTCCCCATGTGCAGTTGTAAAACGTAGTCTGGCTTTTTTATGGTGGTTTTGGAGCAGTGGCTTCTTCCTTGCTGAGTGGCCTTTCAGGTTATGTCGATATAGGACTCGTTTTACTGTGGATATAGATACTTTTGTACCTGTTTCCTCCAGCATCTTTACAAGGTCCTTTGCTGTTGTTCTGGGATTGATTTGCACTTTTCGCACAAAAGTACGTCCATCTCTAGGAGACAGAATGCATCTCCTTCCTGAGCGGTATGACGGCTGCGTGGTCCCATGGTGTTTATACTTGCGTACTATTGTTTGTACAGATGAATGTGGTACCTTCAGGCGTTTGGAAATTGCTCCCAAGGATGAATCAGACTTGTGGAGGTCTACAATTACTTTTCTGAGGTTTTGGCTGATTTCTTTTGATTTTCCCATGATGTCAAGCAAAGAGGCACTGAGTTTGAAGGTAGGCCTTGAAATACATCCACAGGTACACCTCCAAGTGACTTAAATTATGTCAATTAGCCTATCAGAAGCTTCTAAAGCCATGACATCATTTTTTTGAATTTTCCAAGCTGTTTAAAGGCACAGTCAACTTAGTGTATGTAAACTTCTGACCCAATGGAATTGTGATACTGTGAATTGTAAGTGAAATAATCTGTCTGTAAACAATTGTTGGGAAAATCCCTTGTGTCATGCACAAATTAGATGTCCTAACCGACTTGCCAAAACTATAGTTTGTTAACAAGAAATGTGTGGAGTGGTTGAAAACGAGTTTTAATGGAGTTTTAATGACTCCAACCTAAGTGTATGTAAACTTCCGACTTGAACTGTATCCCAACCAGAAGCCATGGATTACAAGCAACATCCGCATCGAGCTAAAGGCTAGAGCTAACGCTTTCATGGAGCGGGAGACTAATCCGGACGCTTATAAGAAATCCCGCTATGCCCTTAGATGAACCATCAAACAAGCAAAGCGTCAATACAGGATTAAGATTGAATCCTACTACACCGGCTCTGATGCTCGTCGGATGTGGCAGGGCTGGAAAACTATTACGGACTACAAAGGGAAACCCAGACGCATATTGCCCAGTGACGCGAGCCTACCAGATGAGCTAAATGCCTTTTATGTTCGCTTCGAGGCAAGCAACACTGAAGCATGCACGAGAGCACCAGCTGTTCTGGATGAATGTGTGATAACGCTGTCGGTAGCCGATGTGAACAAAACCTTTAAACAGGTCAACATTCACAAAGCCACTGGGCCAGACGGATTACCAGGACGTGTACTCAAAGCATGCGCGGACTAACTATCAAGTGTCTTCAATGACATTTTCAACCTCTCCCTGACCAAGTCTGTAATACCTACATGTTTCAAGCAGACCACCATAGTCCCTGTGCCCGAGAAGGCGAAGATAACCTGCCTAAATGATTACCGCCCGAGGCACTCACGTTGGTAGCCATGAAGTGCTTTGAAAGGCTGGTCATGGCTCACATCAACAGCATCCTCTCGGACACCCTAGACCCACTCCAATTTGCATACCACCCCAACAGATCCACAGATGACGCAATCTCAATCGCACTCCACACCGCCCTTTCTCACCTGGACAAAAGGAACACCTATGTGAGAAGGCTGTTCATCGACTACAGCTCAGCATTCAACACCATAGTGCCCACGAAGCTCATCACTAAGCTAAGGAATCTGGGACTAAACACCTCCCTCGGCAACTGGATCCTGGACTTCCTGACGGGCCTCCCCAGGTGATAAGAGTAGGCAACAACACGTCTGCCACGCTGATCCTTAACACTGGGGCCCCTCAGGGGTGTGCACATAGTCCCCTCCTGTATTCCCTTTTCACCCACGACTGCGTGGCCAAACACAACTTCAACACTATCATTAACTTTGCTGACGACACAACAGTGGTAGGCCTGATCACCGACAATGATGAGAAGGCCTATAGGGAGGAGATCAGAGAACTGGCAGTGTGGTGCCAGGACAACAACCTCTCCCTCAATGTGAGCAAGACAAAGTAGCTGATTGTGGACTACAGGAAAAGGCGGGCCGAACAGGCCCCCATTAACATCGACGGGGCTGTAGTGGAGCGGGTCGAGAGTTTCAAGTTCCTTGGTGTCCACATCACCAATGAACTATCATGGTCCAAACATACCAAGACAGTCGTGAAGAGGGCACGACAAAACCTTTTCCCCCCCAGGAGACTGAAAAGATTTGGCATGGGCCCACAGATCCTCAAAAGGTTCTACAGCTGCAACATTGAGAGCATCCTGACCGGTTGCATCACCTCCTGTTATGGCAACTGCTCGGCATCTGACCGTAAGGCACTACAGAGGGTAGTGCAAACGGCCCAGTACATCACTGGGGCCAAGCTTCCTGCCATCCAGGACCTATATAATAGGCGGTGTCAGAGGAAAGCCCATAAAATTGTCAGAGACTCCAGTCACCCAAGTTATAGACTGTTTTCTCTGCTACCGCACGGCAAGCAATATCGGAGCGCCAAGTGTAGGACCAAAAGGCTCCTCAACAGCTTCTACCCCCGAGCCATTAGACTGCTGAGCAATTCATAAAAATCTTCACTGGACAATTTACATTGACATCTCTCTCCCCCTTGTACACTGCTGCTACTCGCTGTTTGTCTGTTACGTATGCATAGTCACTTCGCCCCCACCTACATGTACAGATTACCTCAACTAACCTGTACCCCTGCACACTGACTCGGTACCGGTGCCCCCTGTATATAGCCTCGTTATTGTTATTCTTATTGTGTTACTTTTTATTATAACTTTTTATTTTAGCCTTCTTGGTAAATATTTTCTTCTTGAATTGCACTGTTGGTTAAGGGCTTGTAAGTAAGCATTTCACGGTAAAGTCTACACTTGTTGTATTCGGGCGCATGTGGTAAATAACATTTGATTTGATTTGATTGGGGGGGAAGTATTTCTGTCAACCCACAAGACGGTTATCACATCAGCTGGCTACACACTGAGTGGTTGACAAACGCACCACATAGACAGACAGGAGCAATATTGCTGGACATTAATTGGCAGATAGTGTTAGGTTTGGCTTTTTAAGCCAATAGTGACTAACTAGGGGTGTGATAATGTCAATAAATAGTAGCTGGGAGCTTGTGGTGTCTGATACTTCTGAGATTTGTTTATGACAGTTTGCCGTGGAACACGTGAAAATTGCATGTACTTGCAGAATTGTTCGGCAATTTACTCAAAGGTGGGCTGCGAGCTACTGGTAGCTCGCTATCGACCTGCTAGAGACCCCTGCTTTAGATTGTTCATAGTAAGTACATAGTTATGACTGTTCATAGACAGAACATTCAAAGACAGATTATCTCAATTGTGACTCCTAGTGTGTGTCCCTCAATGGTAAATAACACAGGGAAAGTCCTGTATATTGATATTCAGTTACTCATACATAGGATTGGTACGGTTGGTGACCCTTGGTTCACACCAACCAAACACAGAGACGGATATACTGTAGGTCAACGGGAACCAGAAACTAAACATTAATAATGGACATGTTCAAGGTCCAAATGTGAGGTTGACTCTATTGAGTAAGTACCACGGCTCGCTAACTGACTGCCTTTATTGACTAATCCATACACATTGTCCAGTTTGTATGAGCAGGCAATCAAAAACCAAAACTAGTTTGCCCCCTAAACTCTGGCCCGCTAAAACATTTCCCTATTACAATACTGTCATAGTTTATTGACATGTTAGAATAGGTCTCTTTACGTAAAGCTACTAGGCTAATTCACTCTCCCCAGTCCAAGCTGTCTGTGAGGTTCCAGCACCATGGCTTCCATATTGACAGAGGCCTTGCCATTATTCACTGCCAGAAAGCAGCCTCCATTGAAGTGATAGGCCACGAAGACACCATAGAGCTGAGGCACTAGTCGTTTCCCATTCTGATATCCCCAAGGCTAGCATTTAATATTTTAGAGGAGGGGGATATGTGTGGAGGAATAGAGCTCACTCTGCAGAGATGGGCTTCGTTTGACACCTCAAGGTGAATAGACTACAGTTCACGATACATTGCTTGTCATATTGTCATATTTCTTTGTTGAGTCTCTCATTTTCTCTCTTGTCTGTACAATAGCCAGGTTAGCCTATTGCTACAATATGAAAGGCTAGGCTTTACATTAAGTCTAGCGTTATCCATGTCCATTGTTACATTTTGAAGTATTGTTTCTGAGTCCAGGTGACTTTACACCAATTTTCGTGAGAAACAGCCATTGAGTTTTAAGCTCAATGTAATGAAAATGATTGAGTCGCTTTTATAGCATAGCTTGTTGTGTGATCGAATAGATAGAAAACCAGACCACTCCTTCGTGCAGGGTGCATTTCTGTTATTAATTCACATCTGCTTCATCAAAGCAGCGCCAACGTGACTGGGTGGATATTAAAGGGGCTACGTTTGCAGCTAATGCATCTGAGCGTCCTCACCGGGAGCTCTCTCCATCCCCGTCTGTCTGAATCTCTCTTTTTCCCTGTCTCTTTACCCGTTGCCTCTCCCTTTCCATACAATGTCATACTTCACTCTGTGTCTCCCTCCCTCTTCCTCGATCCCATTGTCTCTTTCAAGGGTTCCCAAACTTTTTTACTATGGCCCCCCCCTTCCAGCATTGAGGAATATCCCGTGCCGCCCCCGCATGCAACACGCCACGTCTATTTCTATGGGCACAAGCACTGTTCATGATACAGACTGTTCACAGCCCTCTTGTTGGTGGAGAGAATTTTGTATGTTTAAAGCTTATTTCCTGCAATTCTACGCATTTTGCCATGTCTAATGTGTATTCATGTGATATTTATAGGTCTCTAAGGTATGCAATGACTAACATGTCAAGAGGAACTGATGATGCACTACCCAATTTTGAAATTGCACCTTGTGCATTCTACTATTACAACTTTCAAGAGTATGTTTAAAGCCGGACTGAGTTCCTTAATTTATTTATTTTTGTGGGGGGGACCCCGCGTCCTCCCTCTCCGACCCTTTGGGGGCGCGCCCCACAGTTTGGGAACCACTGGTTTATTTCACTTCATCCCCCTATTTCTCAATTCTCTCCCCTTACACTCACCTTCATCTTCTTTCTCAACCTCTTTTTCTCTCCTTTCTTCTCACCCTTTCTTCCTCTCTTTCTCTCCACATCTTTCTCACAGCCTTGTCCCCCTTTCCTCTGTGTATTTGTATTTGACTACGGGTAAATGGTTTGACTTTTTGCCCGGGGGTTGGTGCTTCGCTGTTACCCTTGTGTGCAGAGTGAGAGCAGTGACCCCAGAGTTCAGAGTTCAACCCAAGCTAAAGGAATCTGTGAGAAGCACAGGAATAACACATGAATGTCACCCACTCATCAGACACTCCTCTCTGAGCGGGCTTACACAATACATACTGCTTTACTGTAAAAAAAGAAGCTATTTGTCACGCCCTGACCTTACTTTCTTTTTTATGTCTCTATTTTGGTTTAGTCAGGGCGTGAGTTGGGGTGGGCATTCTATGTTTTTGTTCTATGTTTTCTATTTCTATGTGTTTGGCCGGGTGTGGTTCTCAATCAGAGGCAGCTGTCTATTGTTGTCTCTGATTGAGAACCATACTTAGGTATCCTTTTCCCACCTGGTGTTTGTGGGTAGTTGTTTCTGTTTTGTGTGTCTTCACCTTACAGGACTGTTTCATTTTCGTTCATTCTCTTTGTTATTTTTGTTTAGTGTTCTGTTTTAATAAATATATAACATGAACACTTACCACGCTGCGCTTTGGTCCGACTACTCTTCATCCGACGACGAAAATCGGTACACTATTTTTGTGTGTATCTGTGTTTTGAATGTTACAGTATGTTGTGTTTTTTGTTAGCAGACTTTTAAGGGACTACATGAAAACCATTATACCACTTATCTCAGTTGACAATGAGGCTGTGCCAAATCTGTCATGCTTCTAGTACATAGCCCCTGACTATGACCTTTTACAGTAGCAGATAGTCCTTAATTGTATTTACCTACAATAGTTTGCTCAACTGTCTTGTACTTCTAGCAGTGACTAAAGGCCAAATAAGGACAGCCTTGGTAAGATGAGGCGTGCTTAACTCCACCGTCACACACTCTCCGTGACTCGCTGTGGTGGTGTTTTTTAAAAGTCACGGCTGAAATCGCCCATGATACATGTTTCGTGCCCTTTTCTCCCGTCTGCCTTATTTATGTACCATGATGTTAGATGTAGTGCCATGGTCTTTCTGTTTGGGGTTTTAGGCTCTTTAGTTGTTTGGGCCCACTGTTTGCCAGTCTTTCCAACCACACTAGGTCACCGCCGACCAATTAGAAATCGTAAATCGATTATGGCAGGCATTCAAATCTGTCCCTACATCCTCTCTCTCTCTCTCTCTCTCTCTCTCTCTCTCTCTCTCTCTCTCTCTCTCTCTCTCTCTCTCTCTCTCTCTCTCTCTCTCTCTCTCTCTCTCTCTCTCTCTCTCTCTCTCTCTCTCTCTCTCTCTCTCTCTCTCTCTCTCTCTCTCTCTCTCTCGCTCTCTCGCTCGCTCGCTCGCTCGCCCTGACCTTAGAGAGCCTTTTTTATGTCTCTATTTGGTTTGGTCAGGGTGTCTATGTTTCTTTATTTCTATGTTTTGGCGTTTTTTAAAAGTCACGGCTGAAATCGCCCATGATACATGTTTCGTGCCCTTTTCTCCCGTCTGCCTTATTTATGTACCATGATGTTAGATGTAGTGCCATGGTCTTTCTGTTTGGGGTTTTAGGCTCTTTAGTTGTTTGGGCCCACTGTTTGCCAGTCTTTCCAACCACACTAGGTCACCGCCGACCAATTAGAAATCGTAAATCGATTATGGCAGGCATTCAAATCTGTCCCTACATCCTCTCTCTCTCTCTCTCTCTCTCTCTCTCTCTCTCTCTCTCTCTCTCTCTCTCTCTCTCTCTCTCTCTCTCTCTCTCTCTCTCTCTCTCTCTCTCTCTCTCTCTCTCGCCCTGACCTTAGAGAGCCTTTTTATGTCTCTATTTGGTTTGGTCAGGGTGTCTATGTTTCTTTATTTCTATGTTTTGGCCGGGTATGGTTCTCAATCAGGGACAGCTGTCTATCGTTGTCTCTGATTGGGAATCATACTTAGGTATCCCTTTTCCCTCCTTTCAGTGTGGATAGTTAACTTTGTTTGTGGCACTAATGCCCCGTAAGCTTCACGGTTGTTTCTTTCATTTGTTGTTTTGTTGGCGACATTTTAAATAAAAAGAAAATCCACGCTGCACTTTTGTCCACTACTTTCAACGGCCGTGACAGAACTACACACCACCAAAGGACCAAGCAGCGTGGTAAGGGGGAGCAGCGTTTTCAGGAGGACTGGACATGGGAGGACATCCTGGACGGCAAAGGATCCTGGACATGGGAGGAGATCCTGGCTGGAAAGGATCGCCTGCCGTGGGAGCAGGTGGAAGCATCGAGGAAGGCGGAGGCAGCGAGTAAAGGGGCCCAGCGTTACGAGGGGAAACGGGTAGCACGGAAGCCCGAGAGGCAAACGAGGAGATTGTCTGAGTCAGGTTGGAGACCTGAGCCAACTCCTCGTGCTTACCGTGGGAAGAAGCGTGATACTGGTCAGGCACCGTGTTATGTGGTGGAGCGCACGGTGTCTCCAGTGCGCGTTCACAGCCCGGTGCGCTACATCCCAGCTCCCCGCATCTGCCGGGCTAGGGTGAGCATCCAGCCAGGACGGATGGTGCCGACTCAGCGCGCCTGGTCTCCAGTGCGTCTCTTCGGCCCAGGATATCCTGCGCCGGCTCTGCGCAGGGTGTCTCCGGTGCGTCTGCACAGCCCAATGCGTCCTGTGCCAGCACCCCGCATGTGCAGGGCGAAGATAACCATCCAGCCAGGACGGATTGTGCAGGCTCTACGCTCGAGACCTCCAGTGCGCCTCCACGGCCCAGTGTATCCGGTGCCTCCGCCAAGAACCAAGCCTCCAGTATGTCTCCCCAGCCTGGTGAGTCCTGTGCCTGCTGCCAGAACCAGGCCTCCTGTATGTTTCCCCAGCCTGGTGAGCCCTGTGGCAGCTCCACGTACCAGACTGCCCATACGTCTCCTCACTCCAGTGATGATCCATGGCAAGAAGCCTCCAGTGATGATCCATGGCAAGAAGCCTCCAGTGATGATCCATGGCACAAAGCCTCCAGTGATGATCCATGGCAAGAAGCCTCCAGTGATGATCCATGGCACGAAGCATCCAGTGATGATCGATGGCAAGAAGCCTCCAGTGATGATCCATGGCACGAAGCCTCCAGTGATGATCCATGGCACGAAGCCTCCAGTGATGATCCATGGCACGAAGCCTCCAGTGATGATCCATGGCAAGAAGCCTCCAGTGATGATCCATGGCACGAAGCCTCCAGTGATGATCCATGGCACGAAGCCTCCAGTGATGATCCATGGCAAGAATTCTCCAGTGATGATCCATGGCACGAAGCCTCCAGTGATGATCCATGGCAAGAAGCCTCCAGTGATGATCCATGGCAAGAAGCCTCCAGTGATGATCCATGGCACGAAGCCTCCAGTGAGGAGTCATGGCACGAAGCCCGTAATGAGGGTTCCCGGTCCGGAGTCTCCAGCGACGGCCTCCAGTCCGGAGTCTCCAGCGACGATCCCCAGTCCGGAGCCTCCAGCGACGATCCCCAGTCCGGAGCCTCCAGCGACGATCCCCAGTCCGGAGCCTCCAGCGACGATCCCCAGTCCGGAGCCTCCAGCGATGATCCCCAGTCCGGAGCCTCCAGCGACAGTCTCCAGTCCGGAGCCTCCAGCGACGGCCTCCAGTCCGGAGCCGCCATCGAGGCTCGCCAGTCCGGGGCCCGCAACGAGGGTCGCCAGTCCGGGGCACGCAACGAGGGTCCCCAGTCCGGGGCCCGCAACAAGGGTCCCCAGTACGGGGCCCGCAACGAGGGTCGCCAGTCTGGGGCCCGCAACGAGGGTCCCCAGTCTGGGGCCCGCAACGAGGGTCCCCGCACCAGAGGTGCCACCAAAGTGGGGTGAGCCAGAGGTGGAGCGGGGTCTACGTCCCGCACCAGAGCCGCCACCGCGGATAGATGCCCACCCAGACCCTCCCCTATAGGTTCAGGTTTTGCGGCCGGAGTCCGCACCTTTGGGGGAGGGGGGGGGGGGGGGGGGGGGTACTGTCACACCCTGAACTTAGAGAGCCTTTTTATGTCTCTATTTGGTTTGGTCAGGGTGTGATTTGGGGTGGGCATTCTATGTTTTGTTTTCTATATTTCTTTATTTCTATGTTTTGGCCGGGTATGGTTCTCAATCAGGGACAGCTGTCTATCGTTGTCTCTGATTGGGAATCATACTTAGGTAGCCCTTTTCCCTCCTTTCAGTGTGGGTAATTAACTTTGTTTGTGGCACTAATGCCCCGTAAGCTTCACGGTTGTTTTTTCCGTTTGTTGTTTTGTTGGCGACATTTTAAATAAAAAGGAAATGCACTTTGGTCCACTTCTTTCAACGGCCGTGACACTCTCTCTCTCTCTCTCTCTCTCTCTCTCTCTCTCTCTCTCTCTCTCTCTCTCTCTCTCTCTCTCTCTCTCTCTCTCTCTCTCTCTCATCCAATGCCACTCACTGTCTTTCTCCCTCTCCCTTTTACCCTGTCTATGCCCTTCTCTCCCTGTCTCATTCATTTCCCTTGCTCATTCACATAGAGATGCTTTTGATGCATCATTTCGACTCATGCATTCACACACAACCTCCTCAAAGAGGCCTTTCAGAAGACAAGTGGATGTGGTCGATTTGGCATCTGGTGGATTATGGCATTAATCATTATGATGCATTGATAATAAAAAAAAAATCAGATAGTTATAACATACTAACCTCTGATGAAGGACAACAGTGCTCTAGAAAAAAGTTCAGGTTTGAGTTCGACCAGGAGTTTTTTTTTGTGAGTGACATGGTATGGCCCATTGTTCAATGCTGTCTCTGTACGCTGCGTTGTTGTTTGCAAAATGAGACAACATTCTTTCCCTGGGACAGAAGTTGCTTGAGTTCAAGGGAGACCAGTATTTTTTGGTCACAAACTCAAACGTTTTTCTAATCAGTCAACAGTCTTGAAATTCTATGGACGTATCTATTGACTTACTATGTTCTTGAGTGATTTGACCTGTCTTTGATACACTGTAGTGTATTCAATTTTCACAGCTATTGTGTCGAAGGACAGGTGATGCTGAGTTTCAAAGTATTTTCTAAACCCTAGCCCCCCTCTCTCTCTCTCTCTCTCTCTCTCTCTCTCTCTCTCTCTCTCTCTCTCTCTCTCTCTCTCTCTCTCTCTCTCTCTCTCTCTCTCTCTCTCTCACCCCTCTCTCCTACACTCTTTTCTCTTGCTCCTCTCTCTGTTACCCTTTTCTATCTCTCATTCTGTCACTACCTCTACCTTCCCTCATCACCTTTCTCTTTCTCCCTTCGCTTCGCTTCCCTTACCTCCCCTCCCCTCCCTTTCTCGTACTCTCTCTCTCCTTCTCTCTCCCTCCCTCGTTCTGTAACTGTAGATGGAGTTATTAGTCAGACAGCGGGGATGACTGAACAGGTGTTTTCCAAATGGGCTTTGAGCCGCCACATCATAGTTCGGCGGGGGTGGGGATGTGTGCTTAGCCTCTGCGTGCCCTCTTCGGCTGAGCCATTTGGCAGTGGGGGGGAGGGGGGTGGCAGAGGTGTGAAGAACCGTAGTGTCTTTACTGGCTGCTGGTTGCCATTACTCATTGATGCACGGCACCGGGGTCTGCCGGTCAGGAGACAGAGTGCCGACACATTTAGAGCCGCAGAAATTACCCCCCGTTTCTCCACACTTTGCACCCCCCACCTCCAACCTCCACTCTCCTTCCTCCTCTCCCCAGGCACCCGCCATGACATGTCTTTTAGCTGCTAGCCCCAGTGTGATTTGGCCCTATATGTTCCCAATGAGAAAGAGCAGACTCGTTTGAGTGCCTCTAGATGGTGCTTTATGACACGGTCGTAATTGCAGCCTACTAAATCAAGCAGGTTAGTGCTGGATGCAGTAATGACGACGTGATGACAGAGAAGCTTCCGGTCCTAAATGTTACTGTAACTGTGCCAGCCTGGATTGAAATAAAATCTCTTAGGATAGGTGGATAGAGTGCAGCCACATGAATGAATGAAAGGTACAGTAGTCTAACCAAGTTAGCTCCTACTGTACCTGCACCACACCAAACAATTAGCTTCTAGCACTTGAGTATTCGCCTATGAAATGTCAAAAGAGGGAAAATGTATTTTGCTCATAAAATTCAAATGCCATATCTCCTTATTCTCTTAACCCTTTCTTTCTTTCTCTCTCTCCCTCAGCTGTCCAGAGAGGCCGCATGTCCAACTCCCAGTCTAGCCCGGGTCAGTACCTGACCAATGGCAGCGACCCTTACAATGGGCAGCCCTACCTATCAGGATTCATCTCTCTGCTGCTGCGCGCAGAGCCCTACCCCACATCCCGCTACGGGTCCCAGTGCATGCAGGGAAACAATTTGATGGGCATCGAGAACATCTGCGAGCTGGCCGCACGGCTGCTCTTCAGCGCTGTGGAGTGGGCCAAGAACATCCCCTTCTTTCCTGACCTTCAGCTCATGGACCAGGTGAGGAGGACCACCCTGATTCCTGACTAGAAACTATGCCTGACTAGATCTTTTTTTTATGCCTGACTATAATCTTTTGTTATGCCTGACAAGAAAATAGAAATTATGAATGCTTAGAGATGTGGTGTGGTCACTTTATTTGGGTAGTCCCTTATGGATGAGCTGTAAATGCTCAACACAGATATTTCCCAGAACAAATATGTCTATGTCTGCATTTGTCATGTAAAGGTTCAATTGTGGGGTCAGCAGCCTTTAAGTTGGAGCATATCACTAACACTTGCCATACTCAATCATCTGCATAAGGAAGATAAATACTGTTATCCTTGTTTCCCAGAACCACCCTCTGTCTACTCTGAACTAACCAATTCTACCATCATTCCTCCCGTGCCCTAGGTGGCGCTCCTGCGCATGTCATGGAGTGAGCTCTTTGTGCTGAACGCGGCCCAGTGCTCCATGCCGCTGCACGTGGCGCCCCTGCTGGCGGCGGCTGGCTTGCACGCATCGCCCATGTCTGCGGAGCGCGTGGTGGCGTTCATGGACCACATCCGGGTGTTCCAGGAGCAGGTGGAGAAACTGAAGGTTCTGCAGGTGGACACAGCTGAGTACTCCTGCCTCAAATCCATCGTGCTCTTCACTTCCGGTGAGTGGCGTTGACTTTAGTGGTTTCTGTTTCTATATGTCTTTGTTTATGTCTATCTGTAGGATAGTTTGTGTTGTATTTTGTGCGGAACTACACATATAGGTAATAGTGGTCACTCCAGATAAGTTAGTAGACGTATAGAGTCTGCAGTACAGCATGTGGTTAACAACCAAGTGGTTAACAATGCCTTTGTAAACAATGTATCAATAATGTATGGATACCATACGAATATTACCATGGATAGACTACTTATATGAGATAAAGAAGCGTAGATATTGGTGAAATAGCAATATAAAAACAATAGTTTGCTTATTGCTTTGATACACCACTTTTTCCACTGTATGAGGCACAGTAGGTAGTCATGGTTATTCTACACCACCCAGAATGCTGTCAGATCTGGGATTGGGATGTGTTGAGGATTCATTGTTTATGACCCAGGGGGTATGAATGTGAGAGAACCCAACTCTGAGGTCTTGCTTTTTGTTTCCTGTCGATCGCCCTTTTCCTCGTCTCCATCACACAGCTTGTCAGAATCACTTTGCATGTACCTAGCTCTGGCCCGCAGTCTTCCATTTGGATGGCTGAAGAACCCCTTCGCTCTTCTCATTTATTTCATCACCCTCTTCTCCTTCACGCTTCCATCTATTATTGAAACCAGTCAGGCAGCCCCTCCCCTTTCCTCCTCTCCAAACCCCAGCCCTCTCACCCCTGCCCCCACCACTGTGCTTGAATTATTCATGGTGGGTTGCAGCGACAAGGGGGATTCGCCACAGCCCAGGCCCTGACCTACATAACCCCTGTAGCCCTGAGCATCCATGTGATCCGTCCCACATCTCCAGCCAACACACATGCACACACACACACACGTGCACGTACACACAATGAGATAGACAGACCAGTCGTTGACCAGGCCCCCCCATCGAGACCTGCCTGCATGAGCTAACAAGGACAGACAAACTCTCAATACCCCTTCTCACCTCCGCCCACAGACATTCCACCCTATATCCCAGTTCCATCACCCCGAATCAAAGAGCGCCCATCTTACCACTGCCACCATCTTCATCCCCAGAGTGTGGCTGTGTGTGCCCAGGGAGCCAGACAAAGGGAAGTGGTGCCTGTGAAGGATGCCTGTGAAGGATGCCTGTGAAGGTGTCGGAGTTGCATGCGGGGGTTCAGTCACACAGACAGCCCTTGCTTTCCCAGCCACCGATGCCTCACACAGACAGCCCTTGCTTTCCCAGCCACTGATGCCTCACACAGACAGCCCTTGCTTTCCCAGCCACTGATGCCTCACACAGACAGCCCTTGCTTTCCCAGCCACTGATGCCTCACACAGACAGCCCTTGCTTTCCCAGCCACTGATGCCTCACACAGACAGCCCTTGCTTTCCCAGCCACTGATGCCTCACAGAGACAGCCCTTGCTTTCCCAGCCACTGATGCCTCACACAGACAGCCCTTGCTTTCCCAGCCACTGATGCCTCACACAGACAGCCCTTGCTTTCCCAGCCACTGATGCCTCACACAGACCCTAAAATGGCAGATAGCTAAAAAACTACACACCTGCCCTCAAAGTGGGAAATGTGTCAGAATTTGCAGTTATACTCCCCTTGGGGGGGGCCCTCTGTGACAAAAATATGAGGCATATTAATATTTTGTTATGCGGAACTGAAGCTCAGCAGGACCAAGATTGCGCAGGGGGCCGATTAAAGGGTACTGTGACAAAGGGACTAGCGTGCTGGGTGGCGGGTAAAAGATCCTGTCCCAGTCCTTCTGCTGCACACTAGAGTAAAGCACTTGGGAGAAAATTACCCTCACTGTTCGATGCAGCCTTTAAACAAGGTTCATACTGGGGACAGAAACACTGGCACAGTAGTACTGAACGTGCAGTACAGTACCGTGCTGTACACTAAATGGGACTTTGTTTTGAGTTCGCCCATCTCTGACCCCATAACCACGGAGCTCGAAGGGTGTGAAAAGTATCACACACAGTCAACACACTCTCTGTGTGGTGTGAGACTCACACCAGGGACCGGTGCTAGGGAAGGTGTGAGACTCACACCAGGGACTGGTGCTAGGGGAGGTGTGAGACTCACACCAGGGACCGGTGCTAGAGAGGTGTGAGACTCACACCAGGGACCGGTGCTAGGGGAGGTGTGAAACTCACACCAGGAACTAGACACACACTGGTGCTAGGGGAGGTGTGAGACTCACACCAGGGACCGGTGCTAGGGGAGGTGTGAGACTCACACCAGGGACCGGTGCTAGGGGAGGTGTGAAACTCACACCAGGGACCGGTGCTAGGGGAGGTGTGAAACTCACACCAGGGACCGGTGCTAGAGAGTTGTGAGACTCACACCAGGGACCGGTGCTAGGGGAGGTGTGAGACTCACACCAGGGACCGGTGCTAGGGAAGGTGTGAGACTCACACCAGGGACCGGTGCTAGGGGAGGTGTGAAACTCACACCAGGGACCGGTGCTAGGGGAGGTGTGAGACTCACACCAGGGACCGGTGCTAGGGAAGGTGTGAGACTCACACCAGGGACCGGTGCTAGTGGAGGTGTGAGAGCATGGACAAAACCTCGACCCACAACTGAAGGCAAAGGGAATTGTATTCCACCAGATTGAATGACATATTTACATAGGGATACTGACATTTCAGCTCTAATGTATGTACGTAGCTAGACACAATTTCACATTGCAATTCAGTGTTAGGTCAACTCATCAAAACCATAATGAACCAGAAACTCATCAACGCCTAACCTTCTCCTCCCCTTCTCAGATGCCATGGGCCTGTCGGATGTGGCCCACGTGGAGAGCATCCAGGAGAAGTCCCAGTGTGCCCTGGAGGAGTATGTGAGGAACCAGTACCCCAGCCAGCCCAACCGCTTCGGCCGCCTGCTCCTGCGGCTGCCCTCCCTCCGCATCGTCTCCTCGCCCGTCATCGAGCAACTCTTCTTTGTGCGCCTGGTGGGCAAGACGCCCATCGAGACGCTGCTGCGCGACATGCTCCTCTCCGGCTCCAGCTACAACTGGCCCTACATGCCTGTGCAGCGCGACCGCCCCATCTCCCTCCACTACAACGAGAACGGGCCCTGAGGAAGACGAGTTGCTGCGTATTCAGCTCTTCATCCAGCCTTCATCGACCATCCCTCAATCCCTCCCTCCGTTTATCTCCTCCATCCATCCCCTGGAAGACCACCACCATTCTGCCAAAAAGCAGACCGACCACCTGATTATCTCACCACACCCCTCCCCCCATTCACCAATCCAGCCATTCACACGCCTCTTCTCCAGTTGACCACAGCCAACATAGAGACTTAGTGGCTGCCATGGCCCCTCCTACTTCGCCATCGCCACGTTTGTGAGGTGGCACTAGACGGGCCGGCTGGCAGAAGGGTTTTTGCGCCGTTCTCCTGCAGTTCTGTAGGACTCACGCCGTTAAAGGCAATTTTGTCAGTCTTGGACTCGAAGCGGTTGCGGCTACTGGCGACGCAGTCATTCTATTGTCGGCACTGTACTTGCATCTAAAGGAGACGTGTCCAAGAATCTCCACCGTCTGGCGATTTAGAGCAAGGCCTTTGCCGATAGAACTGCTTGACCGAGAGAGCCAGGCCAAAGGTTCTTCATCAACCAATTATTTTTTAATAAACCAGAAGCCATTAAAAAATGAATGCCAAATTTCCTTGGAATTTTCAGAAGACATTTATTGTGCGTGTGTGTGTGTGTATTAGCACTGTTTATAATGAGAGAAATTCATGATTGTGTCCATATGTAAGACATTGACTCATAGACATCCACGTTAAGGGGTATGTTGAGACTAGCTCAGGTTCAGGGTGGGGAGACAGGACAGACAGGACAGGACAGACATGCCACTATCAGTAGGAAACAGAGAATCACGCCTCACCCAGGGCAAAACACCTATCAACAGCCTGCATCAAAGTGGAACATGGATATTAATTGTTTGGATTGTCTTTGTGGTAGTGGTGACAAAAATACCTTTTGTTTTGTCTATAATTTGATGTCAGAGGGTGTGGGAAGTTGCAAAAAATATATATAAAAAAATAGGCACTTGCAATGTGAAACTATCCAGAACTCACACTTGACCTACTCCCATCATAAACACAGCACTGGTAGATTCTTCCTCAGCCGCCATTTTGAGGTCAAAACTACAGGGCCACTAACTGGTAATGGTCAGTGTACTTCCGCCACTGTTTCAAAGCGGAATATCATACAAGTATCCCTTCATAACATCTACATAATGCTGTCATAGGAATGACATAACACATGCCAGTTAATCCCTGTTAGTTTCATGTCACAATCACATTTGATGTTTTTGTGAAAAATGTAAATTGTTATGGAGCCTGGATCAATAAGCATTTGAAAACTCTAGTTGTACTTGCCTTAGAACAAGATTTTGTCACTGAGCATTTATTTTATGACTGTGCCATAATCTGAAGTGACCTGTTATGACAGGCAATATGTCCTCCACATGACATTGTCATGTAGGGTAGAGGCCACCTCAATTCAATTGTCATTCAAGCAGCATACTAGGACATTGTATCACTAACCTCCAAACCTCCATTAAAGTTACAATGGTCATCTACTGTGATTTAGCATAGATATTATTATGTGTTTGTGTTACCATCAATTGATGACGGCTGCAAGGCAACACTGATTGTTGGACGACCAGTCTGTTTTTTAACGTGGCACTGGGGTATCAGCAACAATTATTGGGATTTGAAAGCCATTGGGACCTTGGAGAGCAGGACTGTCTGTTGATAAATTAGTTCACAGAATATTTCTATAAGAGTATGTTTTTCTCTCTATTTTTGTTTGGAAATATGGATCCATTCATTGAAATAAAAATATGTTGTTCACAGTTATTTCTCCGTCTTGTGTTGCTATGATCTCAACCACTAGTAAGACCTATGCGAACCAGCTAACATCCTACTCTATGAACGTATTGCCTAATGCTGTTAATAAAACATGACTTACAGATGTCATAACCAGTCATAACCATGACTAACATTTTAGATGTTTAAGTAGACAATCAAAAGTATATTCACTTCAAACACCATGGCATAATCTGTCATTATGACTACAACATAATACAACTAAATTCTCTTTTACCAAAGAACAGGCTGAAATCAGGTGATACACCAAGTCAATATGAATTCAAGTGGCCATTTTAGACAAAGCTTATGACAGATGGCTCAAGTCATATGGGTAATTCCATGTAGTGCATTGGCCATGGGTAGTAGTCACTCAGTGTGGACAGTGTGTTTATCTCGAGCTGTTTGGATATGATGGGGTACAGAGGCATGAAACATCAATAGTCTAAACCAATCAGTGAGAAACAAAGTGGGGGACTCCCCAACTCTCAGGCAAATGTTGATACTCCCCTGCTGTTAGTGTGAGAGATAGAGTGTAAACAAACACTCTGACCTCTCACTTAATGATGTATGTGTGTGTTTGAGTCAGGGAGAAAAATAGAGAGAAAACGAGAGCGAGAGAGAATGTGCACACATGGTCTTTGACCCTTCAGATGTGTGTGTGTGTGTGTGTGTGTGTGTGTGTGTGTGTGTGTGTGTGTGTGTGTGTGTGTGTGTGTGTGTGTGTGTGTGTGTGTGTGTGTGTGTGTGTATGAGAGAGAGTGGCTTGGTGGGTGGGTACTGTATGTGTAAACAACATCTGTGGTCCTTCACTCGGAGTGGCAGCTCTGTGTCAGCCTGATAAAGGTAAGAGAGAAGAGCTCACAGGTCCTCTGCCTCCCTAAAGACATGCTTTATATTCAGTCATTCTCCCCCCGCCCTCTCCTCCCATCACACACCACTACCCCACACTGTAACCTTGTGCCCTTTACACCCCACCTCCCTCCCACCAACTGCCTTACAGCCTTCTCCCTCCACAGTCCCCTACCCTTCATTGCCTTGTTCTGTTCCCCTCTCACACTATCCCAGAATGGTGTGTGTGGTGAGTAGGAGAGTGACTTATGCCTTCATTTCAGAGCTGTCACTCCTGGGCAAACACCATGACCCCTCAACCCCCATTTTGGAAGCACATTTTTTTTCCCTCCCTTGGTATGAATATAAAAAACACATGTGGCCCAAAGGTGTGTGTGTGTGTGTGTGTGTGTGTGTGTGTGTGTGTGTGTGTGTGTGTGTGTGTGTGTGTGTGTGTGTGTGTGTGTGTGTGTGTGTGTGTGTGTGTGTGTGTGTGTGTGTGTGTGTGTGTGCACACTACTGGGGGGTAAGGGTAAATCAAACCCTGACATGGCTGCTTTGAATGTCTTGAGAATTATTACTCTCGCCTTCCGTTTTGCACACCTGCCTTTTCGCAGAGAACATTTCCACCTACACATACCATTAAAACATGACTACATAGACATTTGAATCAGTAGGTGGAGTCAAA
This sequence comes from Salvelinus namaycush, assembly GCF_016432855.1. Taxonomy (NCBI): domain Eukaryota; kingdom Metazoa; phylum Chordata; class Actinopteri; order Salmoniformes; family Salmonidae; genus Salvelinus; species Salvelinus namaycush. The sequence continues at coordinate 49,429,938 of NC_052311.1, forward strand.
CATCAAATTCGAGGTTGTGTAGTACTTCCCCATGTGTGAACAAAGAAGTAGTTCATTGAATAAACCAATATTAGAACAGCATTGCAAAAGACCTGCATGCATCTAAGCAATCTGGAGGTTAGGCCTCACCAATCAAGGCTCAAGTCAGAGGTTGGGATGATAAATACAATAACCCTGCCGATACGTCACCCGTAGCCTGACAGTAATTGTTCCAGGTCCCATCGCCACCTCCTAAAACACGCAGGTACCTCTGGAGATGACACACACAGGCACCAGTCACATGCATTTAACCCAGACAACTCCTCAATCTGTATTGACAAACACTTCACATTTTGCAAAGGGTTCCGCAGATGAGCAATGCGTGTGAGGAAAATCTGTAAAACAGGGCTGGGGGTTGGGGGGTTTGTATTCCAATTCAGCCTGTGCAATTTATATTTTGGGAGAGGGGGATGGGGGAGGGATATGGGGGCTTGTGCTTGATAAACAGGCCAGAGGTTTTTAAACGTGAACGTCAGCCATTACAAGGACGGCCAAGCTGTCTGTCTCCGGGGGATACGGCAGCCCAGGCCGCCATCGGAAAAGATCGATAGGCGAGACATCAGATTGAATTGAGGTCACTCTTTGTCCCCTAAGAGGTCCCACTTACTGGCTCACACGCAAAGCTAGATGGGCTGAAGGGGGGGGGGGGGGAGGGTGGGGAGAGATGGAGGGAGGGAGGGGGATGGAGGGAGGGAGGGGGATGGAGAGAGGGGGATTTTAGCTGGACAGCTGTTTTGGTAACCCATGTCAGAGATATATGGGTTTTGTCAGTAAAATGTTCATTGGGAGCCTGAGCCAAGACATGGTTTTCATTATTGACACGTTTTGTTCTATATATGGTCGATGCAAATTAAAATGTTTAATATACACTAGTATTGGATTCAGCTATTTCAGCCACACCCATTGCTGACAGGTGTATAAAATCGAGCACACAGTCATGCGATCTCCATAGACAAACATTGGCAGGTAAATGGCCTTACAGTAGAGCTCAGTGACGTTCAAAGTGGCACCGTCATAGGATGCCACCTTTCCAACAAGTCAGTTTGTCAAATTTCTGCCCTGCTAGAGCTGCCCCGGTCAACTTTAAGTGTTGTTATTGTGAAGTGGAAATGTCTAGGAGCAGCAACATCTCAGCCGTGAAGTGGTAGGCCACAGAAGCTCAGAGAACGGGACCGCCGAATGCTGAAGCGTGTATCATGTAAAAATCGTCTGACCTCGGTTGCAACACTCACTACCGAGTTCCAAACTGCCACTGGAAGCAATGTCAGCACAAAAACTGTTTGTCGGGAGCTTCATGAAATAGGTTTCCATGGCTCGAAAAGTCGCACACAAGCCTAAGATTACCATGCGCAACGCCAAGCGTTGGCTGGAGTGGTGTAAAGCTTGCCACCATTTGGCTCTGGAGCAGTGGAAACGCGTTCTCTGAAGTGATGAATTACCCTTCACCATCTGGCAGTCCGACGGACGAATCTGCGTTTTCCGGATGCCAGGAGGACACTACCTGCCCGAATGCATAGTGCCAACTGTAAAGTTTGGTGGAGGAATAATGGTCTGGGGCTGTTTTTCATGGTTCGGGCTAGGCCCCTTAGTTCCAGTGAAGGGAAATCTTAACGCTACAACATACAATGACATTCTAGACAATTCTATGCTTCCAACTTTGTGGCAACAGTTTGGGGAAGATCCTTTCCTGTTTCAGCATGACAATGCCCTCGTGCACAAAGTGAAGTCCATACAGAAAACGGTTTGTCGAGATCGGTTTGTCGTGAACCCCATCGAACACTTTTGGGATGAATTGGAACACCAACTGCGAGCCAGGCCTAATCGCCCAACATCAGTGCCCGACCTCACTAATGCTCTTGTGGCTGAATGGAAGCAAGTCCCCGCAGCAATGTTCCAACATCTAGTGGAAAGCCTTCCCAGAAGAAGGGGGACCAACTCCATATTAATGCCCATGATTTTGGACTGAGATGTTCGACAAGGGACTGAGATGGACTGAGATGTTCGTACAGTTATTTTGGACATGTAGTGTATGAAAAGCAATTTGTGTGATCCTAGTTAGAAATGTTTGTGCATGATGGAAATAGACGGATTCATAAAGTGCTAGTAGGGACATTAGATTCAGAAGGAGACCCCCAAAATCATGACCAATAATGGCTCTGTCACTAAATGTAACAGTCAAGATGACCAATGCTTCTGGATTCCTTATTAAGTCTGATAGAATGATTGTGTCAGGCAACGATGTCAAGGTCATTCACATCCATTTTATTTATACTGGGTTTTCTACAAAGTCAATTTATCACAGAATGCATGACAAAATATCCAGGCCTGGAACGCTTTATAAGTAAGCCCACTTGACACTTGATATGTAAAGCAATGCATCTTCGAAACTAATAATGAATGTGATATGGGAGTCAGTGTGTGTGGCTAAGCAGTGAACTGTTTGTGAAGATGTCCCAAAAGCAATACCCCGTATTCCAGAATCAACAAACCCATTTGACATTCCCAGATCCCTTGAAATGGAAAGCTCATTTTTCCATAACAATCATCCCGGCCATGCAGCATCGGAAGGGAATTGGATCTGCGTCAAGGCAACCCTTTCTCCTCAGATCTCATCAAGGGTGCACAGAAGTCACCCCTCTCCCACGGAAATTGCTACGAAATTGCTACGAACAGAGAGAAATTGTCTGCATCATCGAGGTACGGATCCAGAATGGCATTGCCCCTCAGGAGGAGTGTGCATCCACTGTTCCTGTTATAAATCCTTAAAGAGAGCCCAACTCCAATATCTGGCAACAGCATCAATATTAATGTGGGAGAAAGTTCTTCCAAAGCCGGTTTAGCCACAGAACATTAATATTGATGATGTTGTGCAGCATTCCCGCTGCTCAGTTGGAACTCTAAAATGTTAATGGCAACAGGGCTGGGGTTATAGGCCAATCTCACTGCTGAATATGGACATGGAGATTGAGGTAGAAAGGGACCATTCCAATCACCAGGTCTTCTCCAACATTTTCACCATCACAATACAAGATGGCGCCAATAGAGAGGGCAGCTTCGCTTCTAGTCCTTAGGAAACTGTGCAGTATACATTTTTTTAAATGTATTATTTACTACATTGTTAGCCCAGAAAACCCTTAAGTGATATTACATACAACTGGGAAGAACTATTGGATATCAGAGAGACGTCAACTTACCAGCACTACGACCAGGAATATGACTTTCCCAAGGCAGTTCCCTTGTCTGCACCTCATGGGTCATTTGAACTGATTCCAGAGGCCGACCCAAAACAATGCCGCCGGAGGAGAGGGTGCTGGAGCGGTCTTCTAGTGAGGCTTCGGATGCGCACACACCACCCACCGCTCCAGAGTATATTACTCGCTATTGTCCAGTCCCTAGTTAACAAAGTCAACAAAATCTGGGCAATATTTGCTTTCCAATGAGATATCCAGGATACATACTCTGTTTCACGGAAACATGGCTAGCTGGGGACATGCTGTCGGAGTCCATACAGCCAATAGGATTTTCAGTGCATCGTGCCGACAGGAATAAACATCTCTCCAGAAAGAAGAAGGGCGGGGGTGTATGTTTCATGATTAACGACTCATGGTGTAATTGTAACAACATACAGGAACTCAAGTTCTTTTGTTCACCTGACCTAGAATTCCTCACAATCAAATTCTGACCGTATTATCTCCCAAGAGAACTCTCCTCAGTTATCGTCACAGCCGTGTATATCCCTCCGCAAGCGGATACCAAGACGGCCATCAAGGAACTTCACTGGACTTTATGCAAACTGGAAACCATCAAACTAGAAACCACCGCATTTAATCATGGCAAGGCGACTGGAAATATGACCGAATAGAAACAGTGTAGGTATTCACTCCGTGAGGCAATCAAACAAGCAAAGTGTTTAGTATAGAGACAAAGTGGAGTCGCAATTTAACGGCTCAAACACGAGACGTACAGTTGAAGTCGGAAGTTTACATACACCATAGTCAAATACATTTAAACTCAGTTTTTCACAATTCCTGACATTTATTCCTAGTAAAATTTACCAGTCTTAGGTCAGTTAGGATCACCACTTTATTTTAAGAATGTTAAATGTCAGAATAATAGTTGAGAGAATGATTTATTTCAGCTTTTATTTATTTCATCACATTCCCAGTGGGTCAGAAGTTTACATACACTCAATTAGTATTTGGTAGCATTGCCTTTAAATTGTTTAACTTTGGTCAAACTTTTCGCGTAGCCTTCCACAATCTTTCCACAATAAGTAGGGTGAATATTGGCCCATTCCTCCTGACAGAGCTGGTGTAACTGAGTCAGGTTTGTAGGCCGCCTTGCTCGAACACGCTTTTTCAGTTTTGACCACAAATTTTCTATAGGATTGAGGTCAGGGCTTTGTGATGGCCACTCCAATACCTTGACTTTGTTGTCCTTAAGCCATTTTGACACAACTATGCTTGGGGTCATTGTCCATTTGGAAGACCCATTTGCAACCAAGCTTTAACTTCCTGACTGATGTCTTGAGATGTTGCTTCAATATATCCACATACTTTTCCTACCTCATGATGCCATCTAATTTGTGAAGTACACCAGTCCCTCCTGCAGCAAAGCACCCCCACAACATGATGCTGCCAAACCCGTGCTTCACGGTTGGGATGGTGTTCTTCGTCTTGCAAGCATCCCCCTTTTTCCTCCAAACATAACGAGGGTCATTATGGCCAAACAGTTCTATTTTTGTTTCATCAGACCAGAGGACATTTCTCCAAAAAGTTTTGTACCTGTTTCCTCCAGCATCTTTACAAGGTCCTTTGCTGTTGTTCTGGGATTGATTAACACTTTTCGCAACAACAAATGTTCATCTCTAGGAGACAGAACGCATCTCCTTTCTGAGCGGTATGACGGCTGCGTGGTCAATTGGTGTTTACACGAAGCTCATCACTAAGCTAAGGACGCCGGGACTAAACACCTCCCTCTGCAACTGGATCCTGGACTTACTGGCGGGCCGCCTCCAGGTGGTAAGGGTAGGCAACAACATGTCTGCCACACTGATCCTCAACACTGGGGCCCTTCAGGTGTGTGTACTTAGTCCCCTCCTGTACTCCGTGTTCACCCACGACTCCAAATACGACTCCAATGCCATCATTAAGTTTGCTGACGACACAACAGTGGTAGGCCTGATCACAGACAACGATGAGATTGCCTGTAGGGAGGAGGTCAGTGAACTGGCTGTGTGGTGCCAGAACAACAACCTTTCCCTCAATGTGAGCAAGACAAAGGAGCTGATCGTGGACTACAGAAAAAGGCGGGCCGAACAGGCCCCCATTAACATCAACGGGGCTGTAGTGGAGCGGGTCGAGAGTTTCAAGTTCCTTGGTGTCCACATCACCAACAATCTATCATGGTCCAAACACACCAAGACAGTCGTGAAGAGGGCACAACAAAACACGTTCCCCTCAGGAGACTGAAAAGATTTGGCATGGGTCCCCAGATCTTCAAAAAGTTATACAGCTATGCCATCGAGAGCATCCTGACCGGTTGCATCACCGCCTGGTATGGTAACTGCTCGGCATCTAACCGAGGGTAGTGCGAACAGCCCAGTACATCACTGGGGACAAGCTTCCTGCAATCCAGGACCTATATAATAGGCGGTGTCAGAGGAAAGCCCATAAAATTGTCAGAGACTCCAATCACCCAAGTCAGAGACTTGTTTTCTCTGCTACCGCACGGCAAGCAGTACCGGAGCGCCAAGTCTAGGACCAAAAGGCTCCTTAACAGCTTCTACCCCCAAGCCATAAGACTGCTGAACAATTAATCAAATGGCCACCGGACAAATGGCCCCACCCTCCATTTGTTTTGTACACTGCTGCTACTCGCTGTTTATTATCTATGCATAGTCACTTCACCCCTACCTACACCCTGTATATAGCCTTGTTATTTTGTCAATTTTTAAAATAAAACATTCGTTTATTTGGTCAATATTTTCTTAACTCTTCCTGAACTGCACTGTTGGTTAAGGGCTTGTAAGTAAGCATTTCAAGATAAGGTCTATTCAGCGCATGTGACAAATAAAGTTTGATTTGACTTGATTTGATATCATGGCTGTGCCATTGCAGTCTCTTCTGTTGGAGCACAGATATGATTACACTGGGGCTGTTTCTGGGTCAGTAAGTTAAATATTTCAGATGGTTTATTTTCAGCCCATCTGTTTCCACTTTCTGTACGTTCCCCTCAAGTGTGTGTTCACCAGTGCATCTTTCGCTCTCTCTTGTTCCCTATCTATCTCTTTCTATCATTCTCTCTCTCTTTCCTTCTCTCTTGTTCCCGCTCTCTTTCCATTGCTGTCTCGCTCCCTCTCTCCCTCTCTCAGTCCCCTTCCCCCTCTATCTTTCTTTCTCTTTCTCTTTCCCCTCTCTTTTTATTTTTTAAATGTTTTGCTCCCTCCGTCTTTCCCTCTCTATCTCCTCTCTCTTTCCCTCTGTTTCTCTCTCATTGACTGCCATGTCTGCAGGCTCCATTTGACCCACTAAGTCATCTTCACATGGCCCCGAGGCATATCAATCGCTCATTGTGTGCAGAAGGGTCCCTCTGTAATTGGTTGTGAACTGAGTGTAAACATCCAACCACAGAAGAGCCACAGAGGTTGTGACATTGAAGCCTTGGCTGCTGGGGTCAATGCGAACCATCACCCGCTATGCCCCTATCAGATCCATTTCAGGATTGGTCTTTGGAGTGAATAGTGTCAGTCAGTCATATAGTCCGTTTCGGTTCGCAGATCAACATTGTTTTATATTTTTCAAGAGAACACTTTATACCATATAGATTTTGGAACCACTCTTTGTGGAAAGGAAACATTCCATTTTATTGTACAGTAAACTAATTATGGTCCTCTGGTTCCAGTGCCCTACAAACCAGTGGCGATAGATCTGTAATATTAGATCACATGCATGTTGTAGGGAGGGCAGGATGCAGGGAGGGCAGGGTCATTGTTGCAGAGATGAGCGGCCATTGGACTGAAAACATGGTGCAAGTTTTCCCAGAAACATAAATAATTACAATGGGCCCAGAAGCAAATGTCCCATGATGTATTTTGACCCATGCCACATATGTGGGATCAATGGAGAGCTCTGTTGTTTTTTGCCCTCGGATGGTCTGTGCATTGCAACTCATACATTCATCTTCTTTGTTTCCATGTAACCCTATAGAATGTATTACTGAAGGGGAGAACAGATTTGAAATAGTTTGTTATTTAACATTTGTTACATTTGATGTCCTTATGGATCATTATGTTATCTGAAATTGAATAAAGACAATGCACTGTCATTTAAATAAAAGTTATAGAGAGAGATGCCAGATCAGGACAGGTAGTAAAACTAGCATAGTCATTTCCAGCATTGTGACTTGTCATACTTTATATGAAACGTCAGGTGATACAAGAGCAGGGCGAGGGCCAAATCGCCAGCCACAGTGTTCCATTGTGTCTCTGCCAGGCTCTAACAGAGGCCCCATCCAACTTCTCACCTGCAGCATTGTCCACCGGGCAGCTCACTGTAGAGTAATTGGGAACAGGGATTCCAGGACGAGCTTTCTTTTTGTTCTTGTTGTGGGAATCACTGACCCGGATGTGTGAGGTCACCGCCGTGGTAATTGGTGCTGGGTGATGCAGCTGTATGTTCCTGAGTGCTTCATCGAGTGTGATTAAAGAGTGAGACTTTTGTGCGCGTGTGTGTGTGTATGTTGGCGTGCATGTGTATGTTGGTGAAATGAGTCTTTTATGAGTGTATGAATTCTTCACAGGGGTCAGAATGAAAGCAATTCCATCAATGCTGTAAATTATGTGTTATTTGGCTTGGACACTGAACACACACACACACACACACACACACACACACACACACACACACACACACACACACACACACACACACACACACACACACACACACACACACACACACACACACACACACACACACACACAAACACAAACACAAACACACAAACTAAAAAGTGAGAAAGTTAGAAAGTGACTGTGAGAGTCACCCTCGAATCACCAGTATGGACACTGTTCCGGTATTTGTGAGGAACGATAACAAAGCAACCACCACCGTTTTATTGCAAATAGATAAACAGAGTCCACAGCCTATCAAAGGGAATTGTGTATGTGTATCAGTGACCTACCAGTTGCCTGGAGGTGAAACCCCATCCTAGGTCATGACTCATGATAGGGATGTTGACAGCGGTTCCCTCTCCACCACCTGTCAGCCTCCCCTGCACTGTGTCTGTGTGGCCAACGCCCAGCCAGGTCTCCATGGCAGCTGTCGCTATGGATGTTACCCGGAGATACCAACACCTGTCATTACCTCGGGGACAGCCTGACTCCCAGTTGTTGTTTTTATGAAGTCCAGAAAATTGCTGCATTTCCATGAAAGCCCAAATGTCTGCTGGTTGATATTTATTCCTTTGTATTTCATTAATGTTGAGAGTCATTGGTTCGAGAGGTCTCATTCAGTATTGAAACAATGAGGACAAAAACTTAGACACTGCAGGTCAATAGACTGTAACTCTTGTCTTGGTTTTAGAACTTAATTTAGGATGAGATTTGGATGTTCTTATATGCAACCATACTGTAGATTTTTCATATCACATCCATAGAATTTTTATTATATACTCACAAACAAGCGTCCCAACATGATAGACCTCATGGGCCAATGTTCAAACCTCCTCAGTACTCAATAAAGACCTCAGTGTCCCTGTACGGAGGACAGAACAACACAGCGGGGGCCCCGACCCACCCCTCCAGGGGCCACACAGTCACTTTTTCACTCACAGTGTGTGATATCACAAGTAAACCTAAAGTGTTCTGTGAGGACTCTCAATGTGATGGCTGCTGGCCTGGATAACAGCAAGGGCAAGAAATGTTTCCGTGACCTATGTCCATCTCCAGTTAGGAAACAACAGAGGATCAATTGGAAATGCTCTTACCTCGGGGATTTTGTCTTTCAAACCATTTATCATTTACACAGACCTATGTCTTCATCATTTTGACAGATACATGTTCTGTAAAGAGGTTCAAGATAATTGAATTATATAAAATAAAGAGGTCACACTTTAAATTGAATAAGCCCTACACCAGATACAGCCAGTGGAATGACCTATGTAGTTACCGTGTAATAGGTTAGCATTAAGTACATTCAATTATGCAGTGCCTCATCCATTACGCATGTAGTGCAAGGATGCTGACACAACACTACAGTTTAATTGGGATCCACTTAAGTGACTAAAAACAGGTGAGAAGAAAAAAACAGAACATAACACCAATAAAAGGGGAAATGATTGCGTCCCATTTGTACAAGTACACCAGGCTTCTGTTATTTTCCTTCCCACATCCATCCTTTGGGATATGAATCAATTATTAGAGGAAACGTAGGAAATGTCTTTATTTAATCCACCCGTTAAATGAAATACTCAGCTATTCTCAAACAATGGGATATTGTAAATTCTACAAGAAGCTTGACTGTGTCCAAGCCAGAGTCAATTCCATTTGCGGACAATAGCGCTTACCTTTACAGAGCAAATGCTAATTCACAGAAATCAATTTCCGCTAGTATTTTGGATTTTTTGGGGGCAATGAATAATATATGTTGATAAATATGTAATTAATTCCATACACATAGCACTGCATTTATATTACAACATAAATTGTTGCATAATATATTGTTGGTGTTTCAGGATTTGGAATATTGTATATCTGCTTCAAGCATCTGTGACAATAACTCAACGCACAGTCTATACCACGCAAACTGTAATCCTATGAGTCTGTGGCCTTGTCAAAACATTTAACAACAGACTGAATTTCCACCACAGTGCATCCTGGTGGCGTTTAGATTCAAGGTCGCCATAATGGGATTGAATCAAAATAAACAAAAGGAAAAGTCACATTTGTGGTGAAGGGGTGGCCACGCGACGGGGGTCCAGTACGTGGAACCCTGGTGCTTTTGTGTCTGACATGTTGACAGCTCAACGCCAGACCAGACAAGGGGGGTTGGGGGGGGGGGGGTTGTGATCCGAAATCCTACTGTTACCGTCCTTCCTCACCCCGAAGCTCCCTCTTGCCCCACTTCGTACAGTGGGAATTTCCATTGGGACCTCATTGGAACACCAAATACCCCTCAGAAAAGTCAGATAACATGAAAAACAGCACCCCTTTTCCCCTACAGCTCTTTCGGTCTCCATCTCTCTCTTTCCCCTCCCTTATGACATTTGGAAATGAATGCCAAACTGGGACAGGGTTGGTATGCTCTGTACTGACCTGTCCATGACCCCGCGGTGCATTCTGCCATGTCCCCATGGGCGTGTCACAGTGGGATGGTTAAAGGGCTAGCTGCCGAGGATGTGTCTGGTAGAGTGTTAGCTGTTGTTAGCGTGTGCTTGTGTATGTGTGTGCTTGCGTGTGTGTGTGTGACACACAAACGCTGTGCATGATGCTTTTGCATGTCTGCTTGTACACAACACCTCTGCGGACCAGAGAGCATGTGCCTGTGAAAATGGCACGCAGGGTCAACCTCTGTGTCAGGGATCGAAAGTGTGCGTGTGAGTGTTACATTATTACGTTGCTGTGTGTGTATGTGTGTGCGCGCGTGCATGAATGAGGATGTGTCTGTGCGTATGTTTCCATACCCAGTACCGGATGAATGAGGATTATGTGTGTATTACGTACCAATGTGTGTGTGCGCATGCTAGCGAAAGACTGTGTATGTGTGTGTGTGTCCCAGCGGTGGCTGCCCTCGCTTGTAGCTCCCTGGGAGATCTGTGACGGACGCTCCTCAAGTTGAGGGTTCATCCTCAGTTCAGTGATAGGTTCAACTGGCGGTCAGCAAGCTGCTACCAGGGCACTCTCTCGCTTGCTCGCCCCCCCCCCCCCCCCTCAGTTTGTCTCATTCTCCCTCTCTTTTCTCCATCTCTTTTTTGACTGCGTTAAGCAATCAGCCAGCACTCTCTCCAAAGAAGTGTATTAAAAACGAGAGCTTGAAAACAAGTGTTATTTTTACTGCCGTAGCCAACACAACGGCCATATTGGTCCCTCTATGCATGCTTGATCGAGGGAGATATGCGCTGTATGTGTTTGGCTAAGTGTTTAAGTGCATGTGTGTCTGTGTGTCTGTGTGTCTGTGTGTAAATGTTTTTGCCTGTTTACCGTTTTACTATACACAAAGTAAAGTGGTTGTAGTTGAGATTTCATCTGTTTTAACAAAATACTGTATGTGTTCCTTTTTTCTTTTTCACGAGGGAGATTGTGATGAAGGTTGTACTGTACGTGTGTATGACCTGACGTGCTATGATCTGGATAAATCCATATGTCGGCAAACATGGTCGCAAAATGTAATCAGAAACCCTTTGCCTTTCACTGTGGGTAAAATGTGTGATCTATTTTCGGAGTTGATTAAAAAAAAAGCAATGTGATGATAAGGTTAACCATGTGTTGATCTGTGGGCAGTTCCAGAGAGTTCAGCACCACTGTGACACAACAACCCAGGGAAAAACAAGCCCAAAGCCCATGTAGGCTAAACCAGACCACTATAATACAGTGTGTCCTCTACAGTCAGTGGCTGAATTAATGCAAGTCGTTGCCATTACGCATGCCGGTGTGCTCACATCATTGTTATTCTCTTGTTGCATTGCTCATTGTTGTCAAAGATCATTGTTTCATATACATGGCTATTTGTATTTGCACTTGATTAGAACTGAAGTTTGAAGATCTTTTGCTTTGACTGCAAGTGCATAAAATACATGGTGCAGGTAGCATACACAGTTATTTAGTCTTCGCTTAAGTCTAGCTTAAATTTATCAGGAGAATAATACAAAGTGTAACACCAATAACAGTGGGGTGGCAGGTAGGCTAGTGGTTAGAGCGTTGGGCCAGTAACCGAAAAGTTGCTGGATCGAATCCCTGAGCTGACAAGGTAAAAATCTGAACAAGGCAGTTAACCCACTGTTCCCTGGTAGGCTGTCATTGTAAACAAGAATTTGTTCTTAACTGAATTGCCTAGTTAAATTAAACAGTAACGCAGCCCATAATGATACATTAACATGCAGTAGTAGAACTAGCACACTATAATGATTTATTGATAGTTTGACAGTTGCAGTCCATATTAATATATTTGTATCATTCTAGTCTTTGAATACATTTGTACATTGTAGCAGCAGCATTAAAACTAGCAAGCTAGCAGGATTAGCTGCTAATGCTAGCTCATCGGTTGTAGACTTGGATCTCCCTCCCTCTGGTCTACTATAATGTAGCACAGTTTGTTAAGCCAGCCCATTGGCCAAGTTCCAAAAGGAGTAACGCCAGATTGGAGGGGTGAACGGCAGAACAAGAGAATTACTAGTTAATTCAGCCATAACGGGTCCCAAGCATCATAGCAAAGCAAACTGGCTTTGTTAGAACAATGTTGGACTGACAATAGATAATATATTTGTTTAGTAGAGCTTGGCTGTATGACTACAAGACAGTTCCTAGTTGATATGCAACACAGAAGACAAGCAGAAGGCTCAGCAAAGGTGTCTGAAGTGATGAAACCGCCCTATCTGAATACCATGTTTGCTAGCGCTGCTGTTTAGTCCGCCGCAATATTGTATTGCTGAGTCTCATTTTGCATGAGAAATCGAACCTGCCCGTTCTTTATGGAAGCCACCCGACCTTTGTCAACCCAGCGAATTAGCTAGAAGCATATCAGCTGCGCTGGCCCTTTTTCCTGACTGTCCTATTAACTGAGTGAAGCAAGGCGTGGGTCACACTTAAGTAACCTTTTCTTGTAATTGGGTTCAAGGTTAAATGACCCCGGAGCAGGGAGGTCCGGGGTTAAGGTCGCCGTGTCAGGCTGAAGGGTCTGCATTTAATCACAGATGGGAGAAGAAATCAAGGTCCAGGCTTAAGCTGTCTGGGTAGGCCGGGACGCCGGTCAAACAGTGGGGGGGGGGGGGGGGGGGGGGGAGGGGGGTCGAAGGGCCGGTTGCTAGGCGACTCATATTCAAGCCAAGGTCTTCAAAGCTTTTAACCTTAGCGCAAATCGATATGGACAGCAATACGGCTGTCCATAATATTCATCTTGCAGATGGGAAAATTAGGCAAGAGTTGGGCCAGAGGAGCGCTGTTGGCATTGCAACAGCACTGTAAGGGCTCCACTAATTGAAATGTATGCAGAGGGAGAAAAAGAATGAAAGAACGACAGAAAGATGAATGAATAATGGCTGTGACAGCTTTTCAGTGGAGTGGCTCCATGTCTCTCTCTATCAATCTCCCCTCCCTCCCTCCCTCCCTCCCTCCCTCCCTCCCTCCCTCCCTCCCTCCCTCCCTCCCTCCCTCCCTCCCTCCCTCTCTCTCCCTTTGTCTCTCCCTTTGTCTCTCATAGCCAGTGGGAGATGGACAACCAGGAGTGGAAGGGTTCAGCTAGCATGACCCATAGACCTGTCCATTGCCAAGGGTGAGGAAATAGCCCAGATTAAAGAGCTTGTAAATAATGGCCCATAAACATCTGCCTCTTAGGACCCTCCATCCATCTCTGTCTCCATCTGCTACTACCGCTTTTGATTTCCTCATTGTGCTGCCTTCACGGGCAAATGCAATCCCCAGTACAAAGTTATTCATATTCCAAGACAAACAAGCGTGTGCTTGACCCCCGGTCGACGGTCGTGTACAGTTCAGAACTCAAACGTTCACAGACACTGCGTCTGGTCCAAGGACAACAATGGAGCACATTGTTTCGTTGGGCTTGCCCCTTTCTTAACTATATATGTAGCTTTGTTAACTTAGCACAGTGACATGCTTGGATATGTCTACGGTTTACCTTCCGTTACAGCCCTGTTTTGATAAGACGCTAGTGACTGTTCTATCCTCCCTTTTCTAGGCCGCTCCCTGGCTCCCTCTCGGTATTAACATTCATTAGCCCCCCCTAATTAGTGATTAGGCCTCATTAATGGTGAGCTGCTGACATCTGCTCGGGGTTCTGGCCACTTGCACTCCTCTCTCCTCCCACAGTGACGCAATACAGAGCAGCGTGAACCAACCAAACGACCCCTGGCACCAGCGCTGGCCACCTCATTTGTGGCAAAACTGCAGGTGGTGAATTAAGGTAAACAAAAGGGCAATCATGGATAGACTGACACTGAGCAACACTCGCCAACAAGTTGCATGTACAATCCTGTGCTGTATTGGCTTTGGTTTAGTTTAAGATTGCCAAATGTTTCTTTGTCAATGCTTAGAAATATTTTGGAATATGTAGCACCATCTTGTTTTATTTAAACTTTCTTTAACCAGAAAGACACCCATTGAGACACAGTTTTGCTAGGGAGTCATCAAAATCATCAACAACTCCAGCCAGCCTAGTCATAGACTGTTCTCTCTGCTACCGCACGGCAAGTGGTACCGGAGAGCCAAGTCTAGGTCCAAGAGGCTTCTAAACAGCTTCTACCCCCAAGCCATAAGATTCCTGAACAGCTAATCAAATGGCTACCCAGACCAGACTATTTGCACCCCCACGCTGCTACTACTCTTTGTTACTATCTATGCATAGCCACTTTAACAACCCTACCTGCATGTACATAATTATCTCAATTACCTCGACACTGGTGCCCCCGCACATTGACTCACTGACTCCCTGTATGTAGCCCCGCTATTGTTATTTACTGCTGCGCTTTAATTATTTGTTTTTCTTATTTGAGGTATTTTCTTAAAACTGCATCTTTGGTTAAGGGCTTGTAAGTAAGCATTTCACTGTAAGGTTTACCTGTTGTATTCGGCGCATGTGATAAATAAAACTCATTCAAGGGTTTTTATTAATTTTTTACTATTTTCTACATTGTAGAATTACAGTGAAGACATCAAAACAATTAAATAACACATATGGAATCATGTATTAACCCCCAAAAATATATTTTCTGTTTGAGATTTCTTAATGACAGTTTTGCACACTCCTAGCATTCTCTCAACCAGCTTCACCTGGAATGCTTTTCCAGCAGTCTTAAAGGAGTTCCCACATATGCTGAGCACTTGTTGGCTGCTTTTCCTTCACTCTGCTGTCCAACTCATCCCAAACCATCTCAATTGGGTTGAGGTCGGGTGATTGTGGAGGCCAGGTCATCTGATGCAGCACTCCATCACTCTCCTTCTTGGTAAAATAGGCCTTACACAGCCTGGAGGTGTGTTGGGTCATTGTCCTGTTGAAAAACAAATGATAGTCCCACTAAGCGCAAACCAGATGGGATGGCATATTGCTGCAGAATGCTGTGGTAGGCATGCTGTTTAAGTGTGCCTTGAATTCTAAATAAATCACCAGCAAAGCACCCCCACACCATCACACTTCCTCCTCCATGCTTCACAGTGGGAACCACACAAGCAGAGATCATCCGTTCGCCTTCTCTGCGTCTCACAAAGACACGGTGGTTGGAACCAAAAATCAACCATCTCAAATTTGGACTCATCAGACCAAAGGACATATTTCCATCGGACTAATGTCCATTGCTCGTGTTTCTTGGCCCAAGAAAGTTTCTTATTATTATTGGTGTCCTTTAGTAGTGGTTTCTTTGCAGCAATTAGATTATGAAGGCCGGATTTACGCAGTCTCCTCTGAAAAGTTGATGTTGAGATGTGTCTGTTACTTGAACTCCGTGAAGCATTTTTTGGGGGCTTTTCTGAGGCTAGTAACTCTCATGAACTCATCCTCTGCAGCAGAGGTTACTCTGGGTCTTCCTTTCCAGTGGCGGTCCTCGTGAGATCCAGTTTCATCATAGCGCTTGATGGGTTTTGCGACCGCACTTGAAGAAACTTTCAAAATTCTTGAAATGTTCTGTATTGACTGACCTTCATGTCTTAAATTAATGATGAACTGTCGTTTCTCTTTGCTTATTTGAGCTGTTCCTGCCATAATATGGACTTGGTCTTTTACCAAATAGGGCTATCTTCTGTATAACCACCCCTACCTTGTCACAACACAACTGACTGACTCAAACGCATAAAGAAGGATCTTTCCACAAATTAACTTTTAACAAGGCACACCTGTTTATTGAATTGCATTCCAGGTGACTACCTCATGAAGCTGGTTGAGAGAATGCCAAGAGTGTGCAAAGCTGTCATCAAGGCAAGAGTGGCTACTTTGAAGAATCTCAAATATCGTCACGCCCTGACCATAGAGAGCACTTGGATTCTCTATAGTGGTTTAGGTCAGGGTGTGACATGGGGGGTGTTCTAGAATGTGTATGTCTATGTTGGTGGTTTTGTATGGTTCCCAATTAGAGGCAGCGGGTAATCGTTGCCTCTAATTGGGGATCATATTTAGGAAGCCCTTTCTCCCACCTGCTTTGTGGGATATTGTTTGTGTGTGTGCAAGTTGCACCACTTATGTTACGTTTTGTTGCTTGTTTATTTATTTATTTATTTATTTTAAATGTATTTTTTTAATTTTATCCCATTTTCTCCCCAATTTTCGTGGTATCCAATCGCTAGTAATTACTATCTTGTCTCATCGCTACAACTCCCGTACGGGCTCGGGAGAGACGAAGGTCGAAAGCCATGCGTCCTCCGAAGCACAACCCAACCAAGCCGCACTGCTTCTTAACACAGCGCGCCTCCAACCCGGAAGCCAGCCGCACCAATGTGTCGGAGGAAACACCGTGTACCTGGCCCCCTTGGTTAGCGCGCACTGCGCCCGGCCCGCCACAGGAGTCGCTAGAGCGCGATGAGACAAGGATATCCCTACCGGCCAAACCCTCCCTAACCCGGACGACGCTATGCCAATTGTGCGTCGCCCCACGGACCTCCCGGTCGCGGCCGGCTGCGACAGAGCCTGGGCGCGAACCCAGAGACTCTGGTGGCGCAGTTAGCACTGCGATGCTTGTTTATTGTTTTTGTAGAAGTTTCACTCAAATAAAATATGTGGAACCCAACACATGCTGCGCCTTGGTCCGCTCATTTCCAAGATCGTGTCAAATATCAAATACATTTTGATTTGTTTAACAATTTTTTGGTTAATACATTATTCCATATGTGTAATTTCATAGTTTATGTCTTCACTATTATTCTACAATGTAGAAAATAGTAAAAATAAAGAAAATCCCTTGAATGAGTAACTGTGTCCAAACTTTTGACCTCTACTGTATGTACAGTGGCAAGAAAAGGTATGTGAACCCTTTGGAATTACCTGGATTTCTGCATAAATTGGTCATCAAATTTGATCTGATAGATGAACTAAGTCACAATAATAGACAAACATAGTGTGCTTAAACTAATAACACACAAATTATTGTATTTTTCTTGTCTATATTGAATACATAATTTAAACATTATGGTTGGAAAAAGTATGTGAACCCCAAGGCTAATGACTTCTCCAAAAGCTAATTGGAGTCAGGAGTCAGCTAACCTGGAGTCCAATCAATGAGACGAGATTGGAGATGTTGGTTAGAGCTGCCTTGCCCTATAAAAAACACTCACATAATTTGAGTTTGCAAGAAGCATTGCCTGATGTGAACCATGCCTCGAACAAAAGAGATCTCAGTAGACCTAAGATTAAGAATTGTTGACTTAAATAAAGCTGTAAAGGGTTACATAAGTATCTCTAAAAGCCTTGATGTTCATCAGTCCACGGAAAGACAAATTGTCTAAAAATGGAGAAAGTTCAGCACTGTTGCTACTCTCCCTAGGAGTGGCCATTCTGCAAAGATGACTGAAAGAGCGCAGCGCAGAATGAGGTTAAGAAGGATCCTAGTGTCAGCTAAAGACTTTCAGAAATCTCTGGAACATGCTAACATCTCTGTTGATGAGTCTTCGATACGTAAAACACTAAACAAGAATGGTGTTCATGGGAGAACACCACGGAAGAAGCCACTGCTGTCCAAAAAAAAGCATTGCTGCACGTCTGAAGTTTGCAAAAGTGCACATGGATGTTCCACAGCGCTACTGGCAAAATATTCTGTGGACAGATGAAACTACTGTTGAGTTGTTTGGAAGTAACACACAACACTATGTGTGGAGAAGAAAAAGGAACAGCACAATAACATCAAAGCCTCAAACCCAACTGTAAATTATGGTTTAGGGAGCATCATGGTTTGGGGCTGCTTTGCTGCCTCAGGGGCCGCACAGCCCTCCATGTGCTCGCCAGAGGTAGCCTGACTGCCATTAGGTACCGAGATGAGATCCTCAGAGCCCTTGTGAGACCATATGCTGACACATGCACATTTGTGGCCTGCTGGAGGTCATTTTGCAGGGCTCTGGCAGTGCTCCTCCTGCTTAAAGGCGGAGGTAGCGGTCCTGCTGCTGGGTTGTTGCCCTCCTACGGCCTCCTCCACGTCTCCTGATGTACTGGCCTGTCTCCTGGTAGCGCCTCCATGCGCTGGACACTACGCTGACAGACACAGCAAACCTTCTTGCCACAGCTCGCATTGATGTGCCATCCTGGATGAGCTGCACTACCTGAGCCACTTGTGTGGGTTGTAGACTCCGTCTCATGCTACCACTAGAGTGAGAGCACCGCCAGCATTCAAAAGTGACCAAAACATCAGCCAGGAAGCAGAGGAACTGATAAGTGGTCTGTGGTCACCACCTGCAGAATCACTCCTTTATTGGGGGTGTCTTGCTAATTGCCTATAATTTCCACCTTTTGTCTATTCCATTTGCACAACAGCATGTGACATTTATTGTCAATCAGTGTTGCTTCCTAAGTGGACAGTTTGATTTCACAGAAGTGTGATTGACTTGGAGTTACATTGTGTTGTTTAAGTGTTCCCTTTATTTTTTTGAGCAGTATATATATATATATATATACAGTTGAAGTCGGAAGTTTACATACACCTTAGCCAAATACATTTAAACTCAGTTTTTCACAATTCTTGACATTTAATCCTAGAAAAATTCCCTGTCTTAGGTCAGTTAGAATCACCACTTCATTTTAAGAATGTGAAATGTCAGAATAATAGTAGAGAGAATTATTTATTTCAGCTTGTATTTCTTTCATCACATTCCCAGTGGGTCAGAAGTTTAGATACACTCAATTAGTATTTGGTAGCATTGCCTTTAAATTTTGCGTCAAACTTTTCGGGTAGCCTTCCACAAGCTTCCCACAATAAGTAGGGTGAATTTTGGCCCATTCCTCCTGACAGAGCTGGTGTAACTGAGTCAGGTTTGTAGGCCTCCTTGCTCGCACATGCTTTTTCAGTTCTGCCAACAAATGTTCTATAGGATTGAGGTCAGGGCTTTGTGATGGCCACTCCAACACCTTGACTGTTGTCCTTAAGCCATTTTGCCACAACTTTGGAAGTATGCTTGGGTTCATTGTCCATTTGGAAGACCCATTTGCTTCCTGACCGATGCCTTGAGATGTTTCTTCAATATATCCACATAATTTCCCCCCCTCATGATGCCATATATTTTGTGAAGTGCACCAGTCCCTCCTGCAGCAAAGCACCGCCACAACATGATGCTGCCAACCCCGTGCTTCACGGTTGGGATGGCGTTCTTCAGCTTGCAAGCCTCCCCCTTTTTCCTCCAAACATAATGAGGGTCATTATGGCCAAACAGTTCTATTTTTGTTTCATCAGTCCAGAGGACAATTCTCCAAAAAGTACGATCTTTGTCCCCATGTGCAGTTGCAGTAGTCTGGCATTTTTATGGCGCCTTTGGAGCAGTGGCTTCTTCCTTGCTGAGCGGCCTTTCAGGTTATGTCGATATAGGACTCGTTTTACTGTGGATATAGATACTTTTGTACCCGTTTCCTCCATCATTTTCACAAGGGACTTTGCTGTTGTTCTGGGATTGATTTGCACTTTTGGCACCAAAGTACGTTCATCTCTAGGAGACAGAACGCGTCTCCTTTCTGAGTGGTATGACGGCTGCGTGGTCCCTTGGTGTTTATACTTGTGTACTATTGTTTGTATAGATGAACGTGGTACCTTCAGGCGTTTGAAAATTACTCCCAAGGATGAACCAGACTTGTGGAGGTCTACAAAAAAAAATTCTGATGTCTTTGCTGATTTCTTTTGATTTTCCCATGATGTCAAGCAAAGAGGCACTGAGTTTGAAGGTAGGCCTTGAAATACATCCACAGGTACATCTTCAATTGACTCAAATGATGTCAATTAGCCTATCAGAAGCTTCTAAAGCCATGACATAATTTTCTGGAATTTTCCAAGCTGTTTAAAGGCACAGTCAACTTAGTATGTAAACGTCTGACCCACTGCAATTGTGATACTGTGAATTGTAAGTGAAATAATCTGTCTGTAAACAATTGTTGGAAAAATTACTTGTGTCATGCACAAAGTAGATTTGCCGACTTGCCAAAACTATAGTTTCTTAACAAGAAATTTGTGGAGTGGTTGAAAAACGAGTTTTAATGACTCCAACCTAAGTGTATGTAAACCTCCGACCTCAACTGTATATATATAGTTAAATAAAAATAAATAAAAATATATATTCGGGGTCTGACATTGCTCTTTCTGATTTTTCTGATTTTTTATTTTTAAATGTTTTGGATGTTTGTGTATTATTAGCTATACTGCACTGTTGGATCTATAAACATAAGCATTTCACTGCAGCGAAGTCACCATAATCAATTGCAGAAAGAAGTGTCTTGAACAAAAAAGTGTCTTCTTTCTAGCCTCAAACAGGAAGCAAGCCTTGTCACAAAAATAAAAACCCAATTTCAGTTTAAGCTTATCTACTAGTTATCTAGTTTATCTACTTGAACTTTGTAGGACAGCTTATTGTCCAACCAAAGACCAAGGTATTTGTAGAATGACACCTTTTCAATGGGTGTGCCCCCAGATGTCAATATGCTAACCATCTCTGGCTGAGAGCGAGCTCTGGTGAAGGTTATGAATTTAGTTTTTTGAGCAGTTAAGATTAGTTTGAGACCATATAAGGAGGTCAGCAGTGACTTAAAGGCAGTCTGGAGCTCTTCAACGGCCTGAATCAGAGAAGGAGCATTTGCATAGATGACCATATCATCTGCACTCAGATTAAATTTGTCTGGTTGCATCCCATTTCCCCTGGGGTATACCTCTAGTGATCTCAAGAAAGTTTGACTTGTGATTCTTAGCATAGACACATTGTGTTCTGTCTGCAAGATCATTTTCAAGCCAATTGACAGCCCGTTCATTGAGTCTGGCTAGCAACAGTTCATGGTCAACTGAATCAAACGCATTTGATAAATCCACAAACATTGCAGCACAATGTTGTTTTTTATCAAGTGCATTATGATGTAATTTGCGACTGCCATAGCTGCAGTTATGGTCCTGTGCCCTAACATAATACACACAACATAAAGTAATCATGCACACTCTTAGAAAAAAGGGTTCCAAAAGGGTTCTTCGACTGTCCCCAAAGGAGAACCCTTTTTGGTTCCAGGTAGAACCCGTTAGAGTTCTATGTAGAACCCTCTGTGGAACCAAAAGGTTATTCAAAGGTTTCTCCTATGGGGACAGCAAAATAACTTTTAGGTTCCCGGTAGCACCTTTTTTGTGTATATGGTGTATATGGGACAGTAGTACAGTATTCAAACTAGATTCGAACCTTCACCTTCTTTACAAAATCATAAACTTTCATAAATGAAATGCTCATTAAAAGAGTCAGATCATCAAAAGTAATGTATAATGCCAGTGATACAGGCTAGGAGTAGAGAAGTGTTTGTGGGTAATAATGTGAATGAGGCCAGTCATTTTTCAGGCAGGTGATGTAACTAAAGCATTCTAAACCCAGAGAGCTGGGAGGGAGGGACACTGCCCTTTACTCTTTAGATGAGCCCTCTAACCTGCCGGCTCAACCTCAAACTGTCAACATGAATGATGCGCCGTCTTAATGCCGGATCTCACTCAAGGTGAGGTCTCCCACGTTGCACTGTACCGAGACATTTAGCATTCAAGCCTCTATAAAACACCCTATTCCTCCTTAGAATGCCCCCCCCCCCCCCCCCCTCCATTTTTCACCAAATTGTAAACTCTCCACTTTTATCTCCGGGTCCATCTCCATCTCTCTCTTTCTCTCTACCTCTCCTCTTGCCCCTCACCCCAACTTGGATTTATTAGCTGCCATCTTTGGCCTGGAGAATGACCCCCACCTTAAACTAATTTCAATGGAGCCAATAAATTTATTTGGCAGATAAATCACTGCTTACCAAATGCTCGCAGCGCAGAGAAGGTCAAAGTCATGGAAGGGATAAAAAGGAAATTACAGAGATGGTGAGTTCAGATGAGAGGTGCCAACACCAATGTAGCATGTAATGCACATCTATCTCCCTGTAGGTGGTGGTGGCAAACTGGACCCAAACCCCTTCACTTTTATCTTATCCTGTGTACTGTACATGAAACGGACTGAATAACTGATTCAAAGAAAAATGTATTGAAAGTTTATTGGTCGCGTACAGTTTAGCAGGTGTTATAGCTGGTGCAGCAAAATGCTTATGTTACTATCGCCTAACAATGCAGTAAAATGTCAAACAATTCAAATGTAAGGAAATAAAATACAAAAATAAACGGTGGGACAAATCTGATTAACAACCCAAATAGCAGGGGATATATTAGAGTAAGCTCTGCCAAGAATCCAGTGTATACTGTATGTTGTGTGTATAAACAGTGTAACTAAAATATAATGTACAGTAGTAGAAATATTATGATGAGCTACGTTGGGGATACAGTATTTAAATACACAGTTTGAAACGGGAAGTGACCAGTGGCTCAATGTCTCTAACATGGGACAGCAGCATTGACTGTGTGTGTGTTTGCGTGTGTATGTGCATGTGTTTGTGAGTATGAGGTGTGTGTGTGAGTGTGCATCACCCGGTAGACGGCTAGTGATGGCTGTTCAACAGTCTATTCAACACTGTTCAAAAGTGCAGGGACAAAGAACTATGACATGACCTGACCAACAATTCTGTTACGTTACAGCCTCATTCTAAAATAGAAAATATATATTTTTTCCCCCTCATCAATCTACACACAATACCCCATAATGACAAAGCAAAAACAGGTTTTTAGAAATTCACACAAAACATTTTTTTTACATAAGTATTTAGACCCTTTAATCAGTACTTTGTTGAAGCACCTTTGGCAGCGATTACAGCCTTGAGTCTTCTTGGGTATGATGCTACAAGCTTGGCACACCTGTATTTGGGGAGTTTCTCCCATTCTTCTCTTCAGATCCTCTCAAGCTCTGTCAGGTTGGATGGGGAGCGTCACTGCACAGCTATTTTTAAGTCTCTCCAGAGATGTTCGATCGGGTTCAAGTCCGGGCTCTGGCTGGGCCACTCAAGGACATTCAGAGACTTGTCCCGAAGCCACTCCTGTGTTGTCTTGGCTGTGTGCTTAGGGTCATTGTCCTGTTGGAAGGTGAACCTTCGCCCCAGTCTGAGATCCTGACCGCTCTGGAGCAGGTTTTCATCAAGGATCTCTCTGTACTTTGCTCCGTTCATCTTTGTCTTGATCCTGACTAGTCTCCCAGTCTCTGCCGCTGAAAAACATCCCCACAGCATGTTGCTGCCACCACCACCATGCTTCACTGTAGGGATGGTATTGGCCAGGTGATGAGCGGTGCCTGGTTTCCTCCAAATGTGACGTTTGGCATTCAGGCCAAATAGTGCTATCTTGATTTCATCAGACAAGAGAATCTTGTTTTTCATGGTCTGAGAGTCCTTTAGGTGCCTTTTTGCCAACTCCAAGCGGGCTGTCATGTGCCTTTTACTAAAGAGTGGCTTCCGTCTGGTCACTCTACCATACAGGCCTGATTGGTGGTTCCAAACTTCTTCCATTTAAGAATGAGGTGGACTCCACAGGTGGAATAAATTTGCAAAAATATCTAAAAACCTGTTTTCGCTTTGCTATTATGGGATATTGTGTGTAGATTGATGTGGGGGAAAAAATATTTCATCCATTTTAGAATAAGGCCCCTTTTAAGGGGTCTGAATATTTTCAGAATGCACTGTATTAGCACGCAAATTGCTTCATGAGAACCAGCAAACTAAAGTTGAAATAATTTTGCATGATATTATCAGATAAGCTAAATAAAATTAAAAAACATAATTCAGCATTGTCAATTGATCTAATGTCATTTCTTATCAATATTTCAAATCAAATCAAATTTTATTCGTCACATACACATGGTTAGCAGATGTTATTGCGAGTGTAGCGAAATGTTTGTGCTTCTAGTTACGACAGTGCAGTAATATCTAACAAGTAATCAAACAATTCCACAACAACTACCTAATACACACAAGTCTAAGTAAAGGGATGGAATAAAAATATATACATATAAATATATGGATGAGCGAAGACCGAGCGCCATAGGCAACATGCAATAATAGATGGTATAAAAATACAGTATATAAAGTGTGGCAAAAAAATATTTAGTCAGCCACCAGTTGTGCAAGTTCTCGCACTTAAAAAGATGAGAGAGGCCTGTAATTCTCATCATAGGTACACTTCAACTATGACAGACAAAATGAGGGAAAAAAATCTAGAAAATCACATTGTAGGATTTTTTATGAATTTATTTGCAAATTATGGTGGAAAATAAGTATTTGGTCACCTACAAACAAGCAAGATTTCTGGCTCTCACAGACCTGTAACTTCTTCTTTAAGAGGCTCCTCTGTCCTCCACTCGTTACCTGTATTAATGGCACCTGTTTGAACTTGTTATCAGTATAAAAGACACCTGTCCACAACCTCAAACAGTCACACTCCAAACTCCACTATGGCCAAGACCAAAGAGCTGTCAAAGGACACCAGAAACAAAATTGTAGACCTGCACCAGGCTGGGAAGACTGAATCTGCAATAGGTAAGCAGCTTGGTTTGAAGAAATCAACCGTGGGAGCAATTATTAGGAAATGGAAGACATACAAGACCACTGATAATCTCCCTCGATCTGGGGCTCCACGCAAGAGCTCACCCCGTGGGGTCAAAATGATCACAAGAACGGTGAGCAAAAATCCCAGAACCACACGGGGGGACCTAGTGAATGACCTGCAGAGAGCTGGGACCAAAGTAACAAAGCCTACCATCAGTAACACACTACGCCGCCAGGGACTCAAATCCTGCAGTGCCAGACGTGTCCCCCTGCTTAAGCCAGTACATGTCCAGGCCCGTCTGAAGTTTGCTAGAGAGCATTTGGATGATCCAGAAAAAGATTGGGAGAATGTCAGATGAAACCAAAATATAACTTTTTGGTAAAAATTCAACTCGTTGTGTTTGGAGGACAAAGAATGCTGAGTTGCATCCAAAGAACACCATACCTACTGTGAAGCATGGGGGTGGAAACATCATGCTTTGGGGCTGTTTTTCTGCAAAGGGACCAGGACGACTGATCCGTGTAAAGGAAAGAATGAATGGGGCCATGTATCGTGAGATTTTGAGTGAAAACCTCCTTCCATCAGCAAGGGCATTGAAGATGAAACGTGGCTGGGTCTTTCAGCATGACAATGATCCCAAACACACCGCCCGGGCAACGAAGGAGTGGCTTCGTAAGAAGCATTTCAAGGTCCTGGAGTGGCCTAGCCAGTCTCCAGATCTCAACCCCATAGAAAATCTTTGGAGGGAGTTGAAAGTCCGTGTTACCCAGCAACAGCCCCAAAACATCACTGCTCTAGAGGAGATCTGCATGGAGGAATGGGCCAAAATACCAGCAACAGTGTGTGAAAACCTTGTGAAGACTTACAGAAAACGTTTGACCTCTGTCATTGCCAACAAAGGGTATATAACAAAGTATTGAGATAAACTTTTGTTATTGACCAAATACTTATTTTCCACCATAATTTGCAAATAAATTCATTAAAAATCCTACAATGTGATTTTCTGGATTTTTTTCCCTCATTTTGTCTGTCATAGTTGAAGGGTACCTATGATGAAAATTACAGGCCTCTCTCATCTTTTTAAGTGGGAGAACTTGCACAATTGGTGGCTGACTAAATACTTTTTTGCCCCACTGTACATATGGGATGAGTAACGCAAGATATGCAAACATTATTAAAGTGCCATTATTATAGTAACTAGTGATCTATTTATTAAAGTAGCCAATGATTTCAAGTCTGTATGTAGGCAGCAGCCTCTCTGTGTTAGTGACGGCTGTTTAACAGTCTGATGGCCTTGAGATAGAAGCTATTTTTCAGTCTCTCGGTCCCAGCTTTGATGCACCTGTACTGACCTCGCCTTCTGGATGGTAGCGGGGTGAACAGGTAGTGGCTTGGGTGGTTGCTGTCCTTGATGATCTTTTTGGCCTTCCTGTGACAACGGGTGCTGTAGGTGTCCTGGAGGGCAGGTAGTTTGCCCCCAGTGATAAGTTGTGCAGACTGCACCACCCTCTGGAGAGCCCTGCGGTTGTGGGCGGTGCAGTTGCCGTACCAGGTGGTGATACAGCCCAACAGAATGCTCTCAATTGTGTATCTATAAAAGTTTGTGAGGGTTTTAGGTGACAAGCCAAATTTCTTCAGCCTCCTGAGGTTGAAGAGGCACTGTTGCGCCTTCTTCACCACACTGTCTGTGTAGGTGGACCATTTCAGTTTGTCCGTGATGTGTACACCGAGGAACTTAAAACTTTCCACCTTATCCACTGCTGTCCCGTCGATGTGGATAGGGGTGTGCCCCCTCTGCTGTTTCCTGAAGTCCACGATCATCAACTTTGTTTTGTTGACGTTGAGTGAGAGGTTGTTTTCCTGACACCACACTCCGAGGGCCCTTGCCTCCTCCCTATACGCTGTCTTGTAGTTGTTGGTGATCAAGCCTACTACTGTTGTGTCGTCTGCTAACTTGATGATTGAGCAGCAAAGTGAATAAAAACAATATGGGGATGAGGTAGGTAGATTGGGTGGGCTATTTACAGATGGACTATGTACAGCACCAGTGATCAGTTAGCTGCTCAGATAGCTGATGTTTAAAGTTAGTGGGAGAAATGTAAGTCTCCAGCTTCAGCAATTTTTGCTATTCGTTCCAGTCACTGGCAGCAGAGAACTGGAAGGAAAGGCGGCCAAAGGAGGTGTTGGCTTTGGGGATGACCAGTGAGATATACCTGCTGGAGCGCGTGCTACGGGTGGGTGTTTTTATCATGACCAGTGAGCTGAGATAAGGCGGAGCTTTACCTAGCATAGATTTATAGATGACCTGGAGCCAGTGGGTCTGGCGACGAATATGTAGCGAGTGCCAGACGACTAGAGCATACAGGTCGCAGTGGAAGGTGGTATAAGGCGCTTTGGTAACAAAACGGCTGGCACTGTGATAGACTACATCCAATTTTCTGAGTAGAGTATTGGAAGCTATTTTGTAGATGACATCGCCGAAGTTGAGGATCGGTAGGATAGTCAATTTTACTAGGGTAAGTTTGGCGGCGTGAGTGAAGGAGGCTTTGTTTGCGAAATAGAAAGTTGATTCTAGATTTGATTTTGGATTGGAGGTGTTTGATATGAGTTTGGAAGGAGAGTTTACAGTCTAGCCAGACACCTAGGTATTTGTAGTTGTCCACGTATTCTAGGTCAGAACCGTCCAGAGTAGTGATGCTAGTCGGGCGGGTGCGGGCAGTGAACGGTTGAAAAGCATGCATTTGGAGGCCACAGAAGAAGTGTTGTATGGCATTGAAGCTCGTTTGGAGGTTAGTTAACACAGTGTCCAAAGAAAGGCCAGATGTATACAGAATGGTGTCGTCTGCATAGAGGTGGATCAGGGAATCACCCGCAGCAAGAGCGACATCGTTGATATATACAGAGAAAAGAGTCGGCCCAAGAATTTAATCCTGCGGCACCCCCATAGAGACTGCTAGAGGTCCGGACAACAGGCCCTCCGATTTGACACGCTGAACTCTGTCTGCGAAGTAGTTGGTGAACCAGGCGAGGCAGTCATTTGAGAAACCAAGGCTATTGAGTCTGCTAATAAGAATACGGTGATTGACAGAGTCGAAAGCCTTGGCCAGGTCGATGAAGACAACTGCACAGTACTGTCTTTTATCGATGGTGGTTATGATATCGTTTAGTACCTTGAGCGTGGCTGAGGTGCACCCATGACCAGCTCGGAAACCGGATTGCACAGCGGAGTAGGTATGGTGGGATTCGAAATGGTCAGTGATCCCCCTTTGAAGACGGGATGACCGCTGCAGCTTTCCAATCTTTAGGGATCTCGGATGAAACGAAAGAGAGGTTGAACAGACTGGTAATAGGGGTTGCAACAATGGCGGCGGATAATTTTAGAAAGAGAGGGTCCAGATTGTTTAGCCCAGCTGATTTGTACGTGTCCAGGTTTTGCAGCTCTTTCAGAACATCTGCGATCTGGATTTGGGTGAAGGAGAAGCTGGGGAGGCTCGGGCAAGTAGCTGCGAGGGGTGCAGAGCTGTTGGCCGGGTTGGGGTAGCCAGGAAAGCATGGCCAGCCGTAGAGAAATGCTTATTGACATTTTCGATTATCATGGATTTATCGGGGGTGACCGTGTCGCCTAGCCTTAGTGCAGTGGGCAGCTGGGAGGAGGTGCTCTTGTTCTCCATGGACTTTACAGTGTCCCAAAACTTTTTGGAGTTAGAGCTACAGGATGCAAATTTCTGTTTGAAAAAGCTAGCCTTTGCTTTCCTGACTGACTGTGTGTATTGGTTCCTGACTTCCCTGAACAGTTGCATATCACGGGGACTATTCGATGCTATCGCAGTCCGCCACTGACTGTGTGTTGTTACGATTACACCATGAGTCGTTAATCATGAAGCATACACCCTCGCCCTTCTTCTTCCCAGAGAGATGTTTATTTCTGTCAGCGTGACGCCTAAAGAATCCCAGCGGCTGTACCGACTTCGACAACATAACCCGAGAGAGCCATGCTTCCGTGAAACAGAGTATGTTACAATCCCTGATGTCTCTCTGGAAAGCAACTCTTGCCCTAATTTCGTCTACCTTGTTATCTAGAGACTGGACATTGTCGAGTAATATACTTGGAAGCGGTGGGTGGTGTGCATGCCTCCGAAGTCTGACCAGAAGTCCGCTCCGTCTACCTCTTCTGCGGCGACGTTGTTTTGGGTCGGCCTCTGGAATCAGATCAAATGCCCTGGGTGGTGGTGTGAACAAAGGATCCGCTTCGGGAAAGTAGTATTCCTGGTCAATATGTTGGTAAGTTGACGTTGCTCTGATATCCAATAGTTCTTCCCGGCTGTATGTAATAACACTTAAGATTTTCTGGGCTAACAATGTAAGAAATAATACATAAAAAACGAATTACTTTATAGTTTCCTAAGGACTAGAAGAGAGGCGACCCTCTCTGTCGGCGCCATCTTGCCACAACTATTTTGGTCAAGTACCAGGATAAACTAAATTAAATGTGCGGTCTTCCCACCTAATACCATATGTACCGTGATTTAAGAGGGGATCACAATATGATGTTAATTTGATTTGTCTGACCAACCAGCCAACTGGGCTGCTTATCCATGACCTCTCAACTCTTTAGTTTTTCAGTTGGCTGGTTGAGGACAGCACCTTCACTTGACCCTTAGGCCTGTATGGTAATGCCATGAAGTGGGAGGGGCAGTTATTTGAGAGGAGAGAGGCCACACAACATGAGCTCAAGGCCAGTGTCCTCTAAATATGTACCAACCCGCCTTAGCTATGTTTACGCATCTTTGTATACAAACTACTGCCTTCTATTCCTTCATTGAACTCTAAGGCCATCCATCCGCCTATCTAGTTATCAATATTCTTTACATGCCTGCCAACAGTGTCTAACCGTATGCATACAGGAAGGCAGAACATATTCAAAGCCTTTGCATCCTTCTGTACATCTGTGTGAAGTGCTTAGAATTCAATTTGCAGGCTTCCTATATGCTGTGCATATTGATAACATCTATCTACCATAGCAGATACAGTAGTACAGATTTCCAGGCTGCGCTCCAAAAGCCAGTGAAAGCATTCAGGCTTTAGATGGGAGTGCTGTGATCAGAGTGGGGCTCAATTAGCTACTGTTGTGGGTGTTGGGATTGGGGCCGGAGGCTGGGGGCCGAGTGGGGCCAAATCCTCTCCTCCAGGCCCAGCTGGAGGATTAGGAGGGTTTCCTGTCCCTTGGCTGACCCTTCAAACCCTGCCCAGATGTCCTGAACCCCCCCTGAACCCGCTCTTAACTCTTTCAAGACAAAGCACTCAGGTGACACCTCTTATCTCAAGGGCTCGCTCTTTTCTCTCTCTCTTGCTCGGCCTCTTAACGGCTTTCCCTGCCCTCTGGTCTTGAGAGGGGGTGTTCGTAGTGTCGGCTATCCCTAGACTGGACTCGCGGTCTGGGGTTCTGAATGACTTAAGGATGGAAATTAGTCTCTTGATCTCAATCCTCCAATGCATGCCTGCTGCAAGGTGTTTAAGAATAGCCAACTAAGGTCGAGAGCCACTGACAAAGACGACGCTATCTGTATGAAATGAAGTGAAGAAAGGAAAAGTTGGTCTGTATGTATACCCGTCTGTGGCTCTGTTCAAGAATCTGTCTGTGACCTCGCTAACCTCTTGCCGTGCAGGTCTTCAGAAGTTGGTGGGGGTCCTTAAGGGGTCTCGAGGGTGACCCTGCTCCAAAGGACAGACACTTGGCAGGGTAATGACCACCCAAAGGGAACCCTATTGATATCTAAGAGGGCATGGAGAGATGAACGGATTAGGACTCTGTCCGGGTCAGATGCTGGGATTAGCATTCAAAATGGCTCTTATTTCTTAAACATATTCCGAGAAAGGTATTTTCATGAAATGCCCAAGTATTTCCTTATAGACCTGAGATACCATACTGTTTACACTGTTTAAGTAAGATGGAGTCTCTTACAGATGGGAATATAATAGCCCCATGTCTTCATCAAGGTTTGACAGTTTCAGTGTTGGATCAGTACTACTATACACATGCATGTATTCATCACAATAAAGTACACATCTTGACCACCTGCCCCCACATTCAGCCAAATATGTATGTATATGTATATGTTATCATCAATCTTCCTCCATCTCTCTACAATGTTCTCTGTTCTTTTTCATGTGCTTTTCTTAATCCTCCTCCTCATCACCACCCTGCCTCTCCATCCCTTTATCTCTGTCCTCTTCCTCATTCCTTCCTCTCCCTTCTCCTCCTCCTCTCCCTCTGTCATTGCAGGGCAGTCAGAGTTTTAGGGACCCAGTGAACTGTGAAATCGCACAAATTGCTGTTGCTTTACGTCTGGCCCAGCGACAGAGGGAGAGAAAGAGAAAGGGAGAGAGAGAAAAGAGGAGGGAGAGAGAGATTTTCTGCTCCAGCACTTCTGAACCTTTTTTGCCCCCCTTATTCAAACACACGGACACACATGCACACGCACAGCTGCAAGACTGCATATCTCCCCCTACTACCTCCACTTCACCACCACCTACTCTCAACATATAATCCCTCCAACCCCCATGATAAGACACCACCACTTTGCTTTAGTATCCGGGTCATAGAACAACTTGGTGAAGCAGCCTCAAGAGCTTTAAAACCCCTAGACCTGGGAGAGACATTTCAGCCACTTCTAATGAAAAGAACACTTCCCCTATCACCACAGTCCCAAAAAGGCTAAAAAGAACATTCTGTGACTGTGTTGGCACTTGTGATGACTCCATGTTTTTTTCTATTTCAGTCAGACAGTAAGAACTAAGCAGGATTTGTATACAGCATACCTGACTTTACCTCATATTGGTCCATCCTTCTAACGATGAAGAGATGTCCAAAGCTATAGTTTTTAATGTTATATTTTTGGTTGTCTATTTTTAGACAACCCCAATCTATCCCATACTTTCTGCTCACAACAATTGATTTAGATTTCCATGCATCTCCACAACCTGAAATGTTATGTGCCAGCAAATCACATTATATGGATATATCCACATAAATTTGTAAAGATGTTCCCATAAAACTTTCTGGCTTTATTTTGAAGATATAATGCACCTGTGCGTATATGATGGACTGTGACCATCCCTCAAAGGCCGGTACCTACAGCATTGGAGCAATGGGCAACTTTCTTCCCTTATGTCCATATTATTTGCTGTATACTACCATCATGTGGAGCAAAGCTGCTACTGCAAGTTGGCCCTTTTATTTCAATATTTGCACTGTATCTTTGCACACTCACAGAGCCCAACAAACTCACTCACACACACACACACACACACACACACACACACACACACACACACACACACACACACACACACACACACACACACACACACACACACACACACACACACACACACACACAAACACTCACACATAATATGCACATACATTTATACTGACTCTACACACCCGCACACCAACTCACATGCAAGCTGCTGCTACTCTGTCTATCTTATATCCCGTTGCCTAGTCCCCCTTATACATATCTACATCCATCACTCCAGTATCCCTGCACATGCATGGTATTGGAACTGACTTTTTAAATATTTCCTGTATATAGTATGCCTACTTACTTACTTTATTGTGTATTTCATATTTCTTATTATTATTTATCGTGTGTTCCTTTCTAGTGATACAATGTTATTGATTATTGCATTGTTGGGTTTTGAGTTTGCAAGCAAGGCATTTCACTGTACTTGTGCATGTGACATTAAAACTTGAAAGAAAATCATTAGTTATTGAGTTAGCTACCACTAGACGACGCTGTGACTTCGCTACCACCTTTAAAAGACCTAATACATGCGGAAGTGAATGGTTTTTGTAGATAGTTAACATGAACTGTGTCTGTTCTCTTTAATGTATTATTTTCTCTGGTATTAACGTGTTCCTTTGAAATACCGCCGGTTCGTTCTCTTACCAATTTGTTGTTATCTCATCACCTGTGTTAGAAGCTGTCGGCTAGCACTGCTTGGTGCACATGCAGTCTTTAGTGCCCGGCTTTCATGTTTAAAAAATATATATATATTTCCATAGTATAGCAATGTTCTCTGTTTTACAAAATGAAGACGACGCTCGAGCAGTCGAACATGCAGTTAGAACAGCGATACATACTATTGTGAGTGTTATTTCTAGTATCAACAGTGCCAAAATACAGGAATATCAAAGTAAGTTGGCTGAGAAGGACAAAGAAAACGAAACGCTGAAACGTAAAGTTACAACAGCAGAACGTGAGGTCACAGCATTGCGAGGCTCCTTTGAATTTTCTGAAAATGAATGTCATCAAGTCAGGTCAAGCGCTTATGCACTTTCACCAGAAATGCAAAGAGGGAAACCAATTTGCAATGAAAACGAGGTGTCAAGCAAAGCTGAGTGGAGAATAGATTTCCCCTGTGAGTATTGTCCCGATTGTTTTTATCCCAATGTTTAGCTCTTTGACATGCACTTACCAACCCCTACGTTTGTCCAAATATCTTTGTTTTGATCACAGGTCTCGGTGGAAGGACTCCTCCACAGGTTTTTTCCCAGTGCAAAGACACAGCTTTTCCCACTGGGGCATCAACTATTTATATGTCCCATCACCAGAACCCTACCTCCCATTCTGCAGAAGAGCCTGGGCTTTTAGCAGAGCTAACCAGAGGCCAGTCCCCATCACACAGTCCAGTCACCAGACCAGTGATAAAAGAGGAGCCCTCTGACATTGAGACATTCTACATTAAATGGGAGATGAGTGAGGATGGTATTAGGGAGCAACGGGAGGGCCTAGGTCCGATACACATCCTGGGAAAAGAGTACGAAGCCCAGCAGACGGGTGGAACTCCAACCAGGCAAAGAGATGGAACTCACCCTGTTGCTGGTAGCCAGAGTGGACATGAGTATGGGGAGAGATCGACCAGGCATCTGAAAAGTATGCATGTGAAATGATGAGATTATGATTTTTTTTAAATCAAGTTTAAGAGGATCATGCCAACGACAATATGGTTCTATTGTCTCAGGGAGCGCAGAGACACAGAGGAGGTTCAGAGAGAGAGTCCGTGCTGACCCTGAGAAGTTCCGGGCCTACAAGGAGAAGGAACGACGCAGGTAAATAGGTTACTGTACCTTTCACTACCACAGTCTGGGTGTCCACCTTCAATATAGTCTTGATGAGAATATTGACGTTAACTTGAATTCAATTAATCTTAATTCCATTGTCCTACATGGAGACGTTCATTTCAGACATTTGAAAACAGAGCATGCAATATGTTTATATTTGATCATGTGTATGTGCATTTGTTGAAGAATCTGTGTTCATACTCACTCTTTTTTTTTCAGGAATCAGCAGAGGAAAGTGTCGATATCAGATTTACCTGAAGAGACCCGCAGATTGAAGAGAGAGGCCTGGAGAGAAGCAGCCAGACGCTGTCGTGCCCGCAAAATGTCCTTTTTGCAAACGAACCCCACACAGCCCTGCCACCTCCCACAGAACACAGAGACACCTGGGGGGGACTAGGGGACACCACAGACAGTAGGGGGGATTAGGCCTGCACAGATGAGTTTAGGCTGCCAAACAAAGATGGGGATTTGGGATCATATTTGTTGATATCTCCTTTGTTGTTTGAGAGGATGAATTCTGTATCATATTGTAATGATCCAGTTATTCAATGAATTGGTTCGGGCTGTTAATGTTCTATGTTTTTTTTTATTTAGATGTCGGTAAATTAATTCACATTGAACACCATTTGCTATTGTTCACTGATTTACCACTAGACGGTGCTGTGATTGAGCCACCCCAAACACATTTGACACGTGACGCGCGCGATTGGCGCGGCGGAAGTGAACTGCTAGGTAAACGTTGAGCTGTAATACAGTTGCTCTCTAAAACATGTCAAATTAATTTTCTTCCGAATATTTTATACAAGTGAGTGCCTTTGAAATACCACGTTTTCGTTCGCTTTCTCTCTTTGATAATATTGTTACTGAAGGGTTACAAACTGACACACACATCGGTAAAGTTGTTGGCTGCTGACTGTTTAGCCAGCTGAGCTAGCTAGAAATGTTACGTTACAGTGCCACAGACAAAAGGGTTAGCTAGTTATCAGCTGCTTCACTCTGACTTGGCCAACTTAGCAAACTTGATAACGTTAGGTTGTGTGGGTGAGTTAAAAAGAAGAAAAAAAATCTCCCAAGTAGAGTAATGAATTCCTGTTTACATAACGAAGAAAACGCTCGTGCAGTGGAAAATGCTATCAGAACAGCGGTAAATACTGTCATGGATGTTATTTACAATATGAACAGTACCAAAATACTAGAATATGAAAGGAAGGTGGCAGAGAAGGACAAAGAAAATGAAACCCTTAAATGTAAGCTTAAAAAAGCTGAAGACGAATTAACAACATTTCGAGTAGGCCTATCCTTTGAATTGTCTGCACTGTCAACAGAAAGAGATTTTGTGAAACCGATGTGCAATGAGAACGAGGTGGCAAGCGAAAATGATTGGCGAATGGATTTCCCCAGTAAGTAGCTCTGTCCTGATTGCTTGTTTATCAGTAGTTCATAATACTGTACATTCCCACTCAAGTCACCGGTGCATAAATGTCAGTGTGTACATCATTATAGACACTATGATATCATGAGGATGAATGTATTCGTAGTTGATATTCCCCATATGCTAAAGTAATGCTGTTGCCAGTACTGAGACAAATCTGGTACATGAGTTCATGTAGCTAACTACCCAATTTGCCTCAGTATATGCTCTGCAGATTATCATTGTGTACTAGGTACTGCCCCATTTAACATTGCAACGCCTATGATGAGACATCTTCTTGTAATCTTGTTCATTTTAACCGCCCTGCTGGTAAAGGCAACTTGAAAATGTCTATGCTCAAACCTGGCCAGTTTGTGACCAACCCCTGCTTTAGATATCATGTATTTGTTTCAATCCCAGGTCTCAATGCAGGGACTCCTGGGCTTTCAGCAGAGCGAGCCAGAGGCCAGTCCCCATCAGCCAGTCCAGTCACCAGCCCAGTGATAAAAGAGGAGCCTGCTGACACTGGGTCCTTCTACATCAAATGGGAGATGAGTGAGGAGAGCATTGCAGAACAACAGGAGGGTTTAGGCCCGATGCATGTCTTGGGGAAAGAGTCTGATGGAACGTCTTCTGTTGCTGGTAGCCAGAGTCCAGGCGATAGACGTTCAGAACAGTCTGAGGAGACATCGACAGAGCATGTGAAAAGTATGCTTGTGTGTCTTGTCTCTGTCCTTTTCTGTTTGTTGATGTTGTGTTTTTTATAGTGGAGTGGTGAGAGGATTGTAGTAAAGTTGTAAGGGGTCTTATGGGTTTAAAAACAACTGTCTGCTATGCAGTTCATAGTAAAATCCAAGTTGAATTCAGGTTTAAGAGGATCATGCCAATAACAATACGGTTCTATTGTCTCTTGACATCAGGGAGGCTGTCAAGCGCAGAGACACAGCGGCAATACAGAGAGAGAATCCGTGCTGACCCTGAGAAGTTGCGGGCCTACAAGGAGAGGGCAAAATGCCGGTATGACCTTTCATCCACACAGTCTGGGTGTCCACAATTTCACTTAAATTGCGATTCAATTTAGTTAAGTTGTCTTGCAAAACATGGAGCATGCAATATTTCTCACATGTTTAGCATATTTTAGTGTTTTGACTGGTCTGGATTTTGGGTTGTCAGTTATTTTTTTATTTATCTGTGCTGTGAAAGACAAATCCACAGTAAAATACTCTCAATGTGTTTTGCAGTGTAACACAGTAGATTACATTACAATTTTGGACATTTTTTTTCAATGTGGGAAAACAGTACAGTAATCTTCCGTAATATAAAGCTTCCTGTTATATTACTGTACTTCACATAAAAACATATTTACAGTTAAGAGCGTTGGGCCACTAACCGAAAGGTCGCTGGTTCAAATCCCCGAGCCGACTAGGTGAAAAATCTGCCGATGTGCCCTTGCGCAAGGAACTTAACCCTAATTGATCCTTTAAATCGCTCTGGATAAGAGCGTCTGCTAAATGACAAAAATTGTGTTAAAGTCAACAGTGCTTCACTGTCGGGAGAATATTTTAATAGATATTTTAAAATATCATTGATTGTCACGAAAAGTCTGTGTAAAGTATAAATGGAAAAGGTTTATTGTCTAACCGGACATGTTAGACTATGTTGAGCCAATTCAGCTCAGATGTCTTGGTTCCGATGCTACAGGCAGGATACGCTTCTGTCAGTAGATCCCTATCAAAGAGACTCTGACACCTATTCTTGGACTGTCAACAGTGAAAGACCAGTACAAAATGATCCACCTTGTTGCTAATGAGGACATGACAAATGGTCAAATTTGAAAGAAAATGGACTGTTACAAGAGCCTCCCATCATCATTGTCAATAATTCTCTACCAGGATGCATTGGAGGTACCAAATAATCTTGGCTCAGACAAAAATAAACATATAATAACATATTGGCTTTGTATAGCACTGTGAACACTTGCCACACAAGCAACCATCAATTTATCCCATGCAATTGGTATTGCTTTTTAGGGAGGAGGAGGAAGATGATGATGAGGATTGGATCAGCAACTTTCATGTCCCTTGGCAGCAGACGCCTGAAAGCCTCAGGCGAGCCATTGCAGAGGGACGAAGAGTCGAGGCGGCAGATAGGCGGCTGATGGTGAGGATCACCGTTGATGCAATGCGTGTACACTGCCTCAACCCCAACAAGAA
Source organism: Salvelinus namaycush (assembly GCF_016432855.1). Taxonomy (NCBI): domain Eukaryota; kingdom Metazoa; phylum Chordata; class Actinopteri; order Salmoniformes; family Salmonidae; genus Salvelinus; species Salvelinus namaycush. The sequence goes on from NC_052311.1 coordinate 49,467,556, forward strand.
AGTATGTGCAGAAATAGCCAAAGCCATAGTTGCAGAATATCCAGAGAGCTTTGCAGACCTGTCAAAAGAAGGGGAACTGCTTAGCAGAAGGTACTCCTCCTTGCTCACCCAAATAAAGACAAGAGTGGAGCATGTGAACCGGAACACTGAGAATAGAATACGCAGACCCAAGACGAGCAAAAAAGGGGAACACAGAAACAGACAAGCCAAAACAGCAAGAACTAAAGTGGACAGTTATGGGTGCATCAACTGGCACCCACAGGACCTTCCGGAAGGAGAGACTACTGAGTCCATGGAAAACAAGAGACAGATTATGGCCACCATTTTCAACATTGCAGGCCCCATAGGTGTGGACAGGGGAGACGTGGATGAATTCATGAGGCTTACGTACATTAACCAACGCCACATGATAAATGCATGGCCAGCCCCAAGCATCGGTGATGTCAAGGAACAATGGCCTTTTCTTTTTACCAAGAGATGGCTCTGCGCCCACTTCCACATGCTCACTGGAGTTGAGATCGACCGCTGCCTCAGTGACGCTCTGCTGAGCAAGGGAAAGACCATTGTCAATTTCTTCCGAAGTCAGAAACCCAAATGGAGGAGAGGCATCATAAGTCTCCTCAATGACATTGAAGGTGACCTCAGTGGAAACAACAAGGACCTCACAGCCTGTGCTGCCATTCTTCTGGTGCTGTCCCACTTCAGAGAGAAAGAGGACTCTCTCTTCCTCTTGGCTGATGTAAGTTATTGTGTGTGATTTTATTCAAATAAAAAACATTGTATTCTGATTGTTTCATACTGGGACTATACATTATACTGTGATTTTACACACATGATTGATCATATCAAGATTCAACAACCTTCTTTTTGTGTTTAATGTAGGTGAATGACACCCAGATGGATGTAGAGGCTCAGTTGCATTTGCCGGCCACTCCAAGACTTATCATGCTTGGTAATGACAACATTTTGTGTATGAACTGGAGATGATCATATTCATAACTCAGATTATGTCCATGGTGGGGCTAGATAAACCACCAGAAATACGTACTGGTACTTAACTACATAATGTTAACGCTGCACAGAAGAATAGAACAATAAGATGAATTCTAGTCTAAATACTGTAATATTTAATTGTGGTGGAACAGTAATATATTGTGTAGGCCTATATTAGAAAATATCTTGTGTAACACAATCATTATTACTGTATACCTCAGGGAGTTCCCTGCTGGCTTCATCTAAATGGATGGTGTCGATCGAGGGAAGAGTGGTCTGTGTTTTGGAAAATCAGTCCAACTTTGCTGCTGCCCTCTCTGTGCTCTTCGGCTGTTTCTACGTGTTCAATACAGAGTACCAGGAGACAGCCTCAGCAACACTGGAGTTTATTCAGAGGCAAGTATTGAACATTTATTGATCCAGCACTTACATTTGTCTTGCATGCCTTGCAGTTAAATTACATTTTGTTTTTGCTTATCTCAGTTTTGAGAGACTTACTTAGTGTTGCAAAGGGAGGGTATATTACTGGAAACTTTAGTTTACCAGTAAACTACCAGATTTTTGGTATCTTTCAAGGATTTTATGTAATCTATTACAATACATATAGTGGCCCTTTTGGGTACCTCAGATTACCACAGGTGTCTGTAATTATCTCTGGCCCTCTGTGTGGCCTTTTCACATGTAAATATATGAAATAATTAAAGAAGATGATTTTAAAATAGAAAAACAAAGCTGTAAAACATCCTAAATATAATTCGATTTTTTTCATTAATTCGGCTATTTTCTCTTGAACCTTATAGTCTATCTACTAGAAACTCATGGACAATATGGACACATATATAAAAAAAAATAATACTATATATGAATACATATGTTTTAAAGTTATTCAAGTATAAATTACCAAAGTTACAATAGATTGCCATACATTTTCTCCTAACTACCAAAATTACTGAAGATTCTGGTAGATTGGTAAATTACCGGTAGCTTTGCAACCCGAATTGAAAGAATTGTGAAAGCAATGCCTGGATTGACTAACTCTTCTATGTTGACTGTTTAGGTGTCTAGTAGGGATCAACCCAAATGAAGGAACCAAATGCTCTTCATACCTTGATTCAGAAGCCGGGGTGAGCCGCAGGACTGGAAGAGTTGTGCAAAGGAAGACCGATGCAGTTGCCGCCTTCCTCAAAGACCTGACTGAATTTGAATGGTGAACCAGTTTCATAGGAGATGCAAACACACAAACAAGGATGCACATACATGATGCATAGCTTCAAATGTTGTAATGTTGCTCTTATTTAATATCAATCAATCACCACTACAGATTGCAATTGAGATCTGTCATCTTGGAATATTTGTCCTATGTTTCTGTTGGCTGGTCCTGTCTGTGATGGGGAAACGTGATTTTATAACTTTTATGTTATAATGATGTTCTAAATGATTACTGGAAGTGTTTTTTTTGTTGACAAATTTAAGACGTTTTGTAGACTTATTGTAAACAAAATCAGTGTGATAAATTCTATTTTGTTCGTACCGAGTTCCCATTTCCCTACAGTGTTAAAGGGGCAGTGCAGTTAAACTTGATTTTCCTGCTTTGTTATATATTTCCACACGATGAGGTTGAAATAAAACTCAGAAATTGTGAAAATTATGCCCTTTTTTGTGTAAGAGCTGTTTGAAAATTGCCTGGAATTGCAGCCAGTCTAGTTGGGATGGAACTTTTTGTCCCACCTCATGACGTCGCAATGTGATCTAATTATAATAGATCAATGATTGTTCATCTGGGTAAGGGGGTGGGCTCTAGACCATCCTGTCAGCCGATCTGGTCTGTGTATGTAAATAATGTATACTCAAATGTGTTTCCTAATGCCCACATGATCAAACTGAGCATTTTTAGGGCCAAAGGAGGCTCAAGGAAATAAATGGTTAAACATACAGTATATGTTGGAGTTATTTTTCATTAAATACAGTGAATTTTTATACATATGGTGATGATTTAAAAATAGAATTACAAAGAGTGCATGGGGGCTTAAGCTGTTATCTTTTTCAATATTACTTATTTGTGATAAAACGTCCTGTTTTGGATTAAACTGCATTTTGCCATTGCCAGTCTAGCTTGAGGAATGGAATTTGTCTACTCCTTACAGTGAGGTGTTTTTCTCTGACTGGTAGCCGATTAATTTCACACCTTAAATTACAGTAAAATGTTTAAAAAAATTAAGTACAATTGGCCATAAATCAATAAAATCTCCATTAATCCCCCATTCATTCAACCTGTACTTGATGTGTGTGTTCTGCTGCTGAGTAGTTTATTTAAAAACTGTTTCACTTGAATGGGATTAATAGTGAGTTGGGAGGCTATGATCAAAACTCACCCAATCTAGCTGATTCTATTAGGTGACACTCAGGTTACCTGTTCAAGAGGTCATTTTGACTGCATCTACTGTTTATTGTCAAATCAAATGTACTATCCATGTGCTCTTCTTGACACGCTTCTGTTTGTTTCTTTGTTCATTCTTTATCAAATTTAACCAATAGAACTCATGGCTCAACGAAGGTGTGTGACAACTGCAAAAAGTTGTTAAATTGTGCTTCTAAAATATGTGAGAGCTGCAAAGCAGTGCAGCCTTTCAAGAAATACCACAAATTACGCAATAAGGCAATGGACAAGACACTGATGGAGTGGGCAAGAAAGACCATCCTGCACAACAACGTTGCCAGGTTCCTGGACTCACTTTTTATAATGGTAACTCTCTACATTTCTGGACACATTCTTAGCTTTATTCCATTTGAATTGAACTAATTCCCATTTTATTTATGATTTGCAGCCATCTGATTGAAATGATAATTCTCTAAACCCTTTTGTCTTCTTCAGCTCCGGAAAGTGCATGCTCTGGGCTTTAGGCCCGTCCTCCTCATAGGGAAGCAGTCCCGTGGAGGCTGCTGGGGAGTAGAAATCATGATGCCCACCAACCCTCAGCCAGGTCTGGAGGAGGACTGCCTCCAGGAGCTGCTCAAATACTATGAATCTTTACTGAAGCGTAAGTTACTCTCCACTCTCAACAGCATCCACAACATACACTGAGTGTACAAAACATTAAGGACACCTGCTCTTTCCATGAAATGAACTGACCAGGTGAATCCAGGTGAAAGCTATGATCCCTTATTGATGTCACTTGTACAATCCACTTCAATCAGTGTAGATGAAGGGGAGGAGGCAGGTTAAAGAAGGATTTGTAAGCCTTGTAACAATTGAGATATGGATTGTGTATGTGTACCATTCAGAGGTTTAATGGGCAAGACAAAATATGTACTTTTCACTGGTAGTAGGTATCCTTAATGTTTTGTACAGTCAGTATACGTTCAACATACATACAACAGCATATACCAACAACTCCCCTCTGTAACAACACATTAAGGTGAAGATTGCAGAATGTATGCTACATTCTTTTATTATTTATAAAAAATACCTGCCATTTTTCTTCAAACAGATATGCCTGACTACCAGCCCCCCACTAACTCCACAGAAGCCACCAGTGGTAGTGTCCTGGAAGGACAAGCGGGACAGGACGGAGACGAGGGTGACGTTAGCACTGGGGAAGGAGTGGACGAAAGGGCTGCAGATGTGGAAGTGGGAGAAGATGATGGTGATAGAACTGAGGGACATGAAGAGGACAAGGAACCTGATTACCAGCCACCTGCCAAGAAGACAAAGTAGAGCAAGCTGCACTACACCACAGAGGTGTGCTCTCCAAACTTAGCCATAATAGTATTTTTTTTAATGTTGTGCAACAGCTGTAGGCATGTTCATGTTTTCTATCAAGCATCTGTCTGTGCGAGAGGCCCGATAAATAAACGACTTAAGGCAGAAAAACAGCATTATTCATTATTTTAATCTCCTTGTGGAAATGTACCAATCCAGACAAAATACATACATCTACTGAAATGTAAAACAATGACTGTCCACCAAGGTTTAGGCGTACTTCAATTTGCGCACGGTCTGTATTTATGACTGGTTATAAAATCAAAGTTTATTTGCAGATGTTATCGCAGGTGGAGCGAATTGCTTGTGTTTCTATCTCCAACAGTGCAGTGATAATACCTAGAAAACAATAAGCACATCCAAAAGCAAAGGTTGGGCGGCTCTACTACGACAGCCTTAGTGTGTGTATCTGTGTTGTGGAGCCTGTGTTCATACTCATTCTCTCTTCAGGTATTATCAGAAGAGGGTGCTGATATCAGATCTACCTGAAGAGACCCAGAGACAGCAGAGGGAGGCCTGGAGAGAAGCATCCAGACGCCGTCGTGCCCGCGAATTGTCCTCCCTTCAGACGAACCCCACACAGCCCTGCCACCTCCCCCAGAACACAGAGACACCTGGGGGGACTAGGGGATGCCACAGGGGCAGGCAGTAGGGTGGAAGGTTTGGATAGCTACTGGACAGTTCTTTTGACATTCCATACAGACCACTTACTTTAAATGAGATCTTGAGCATGGCCTTTAACAGTTTCAGGACTGAATAGATACCTGGTTCATCTCTGTAATTAGTGTCATTGAGCCTATCAACAGGTTGCACTGTTTGTGCATGTTCAGGAGTTTCCTGACAGGTTGAACTTACAGGTGTACCTTATCATCCATACTTGCAGTGTTATTCTATCAGTTGTTCAATTTAGCATTAAATATTGTACAGTTTGTAATGGCAATAAAGCGAGACAAATGTTTTTCCTTTTTCATTTAAACATACTGTCCATCTTTTGCAAATGAATAACATTTAACAAACTTAAGTATTTTTGGGGATTTCAAATGGTCCTGATCTGAAACAATTGGATAGGTGTTATAGAATTATGACCAAAATAAATCCCTTGATTTTGGAAGAATATGACTTATTTATATCTTTATTACCTTATGATCCAACAAGTTTGAATACCCTTATTAAGAGCCGAGGTGGCAGCCTACCTGGATCCTTTGCTATTTGCAGACCGCACTAAAACTGCTGTTGAAGATGCTCTTCTCTATCTCTCCCACAGAGCACAATATTCCTTGACTTCTCCAGTGCATTCAATACCATACAACCCCACCTGCTGGCCCAAAAGCTAACGGACATTAATCTCAACCCACGCATAATCAAATGGATTGTGATATGATCAATAGACCACGGTTTCGAAGACTGAACCAGGCAGTATCAGATCGGATATGTACAAACATGGGGGCCCCCGCAAGAAACGGTCCTGTCACCTTTCCTGTTTATCCTTTACACAAATGTCTTTACACACAACAATGAACTGGTGACTGCTATAGTAAGCTGTATCATGAGAGGAGACAATGCTCACCACAGGGGAACAACAGAGTCCTTTGTGACATGGTGTGAGGCCAACTACCTGGACCTGAATCTACTAAAGACCAAAAAGCTAGTGGTAGATTTTAGGGGGAAAATGTTTTTCAATCAAATTTGTATTAATGGTAAAGACCTTAGTACTGTTGACTCTTACAAGAACTTGGGTGTAATAGTGGACAACAAGCTGAACTGGAAGGAGAATTCACAGTGTCTACAAAAAAGCCCAATCCAGACTGTATTTTTTAGGGAAGCTTAGATATTGTCGTTGACAAAATGCTTTGCATGTTCTACAACAATGATGTGCTGGAATGGGCCAAGGAGGACTTAAACCAGCTTGACAGAATCATCAAGAAAGCCAGTGCTACAATCAGCTGCAGTCAAGAATCAATGCAGGACATATTCATAAAAGAGCTGCAAGCTAAGACACACATGATCATGGACAATGACACCCACCCACTCCACAGCACTGTAATGCAGCACCCACTCCACAGCACTGTAGTGCAGAACAGAGGCAGCTTCAGTAGCAGGTTCATCCTGCAAAGAAGCTGCACAGAGAGGTTTAGACGGTTGTTCTTATCCACAGCAATGAGACTTAATGAGTCTAATAATGAACTGATTTATTGTGAATGTTGTTGTTGCTGCTTGTTTCCCCAGAGTAGGATTGACAACAGCATTTCTTAACTCCTTTGAATTGAACTCTATATTTTATGGCCTCTAAGGCGCATACTGTATGTGTCTATCTGTTTTCATCATGTGTTTGTTACATGTCTTCTCTTGTCCTCGTAATTTATTGATGATGCTTAGTGCTAAAACCATTTCCCAAGTCGGGATCAATAAAGTACTACTCTACTCTCTACTCGTCACAGAAAAAAGAAGCACAAATTCCTTAATTATGAATATTTTATCATGACTAAATGCAGCTTGATACAACATTGAGAAGATGAACTATCTTGACAACCCTTACGTGTGGAGTGATTGTAACTGTAGAAAGGAAATGTGCATGCAGAGTAACTCAGAGGTTGCACCAGTGTAGTCAAACAGGCAATACAGGAACACCTTTTGGACCACAAGCAGAAATAAGGCAGGTTGTGAGATATGAGATGTTGATTATGATAGGTTGTATTAGATCGTATTCTACAGACTCGGTGGCGGTTCTAGCTTATATGCCCCCCCCCCCCAAAAAAAAACACCATTCTGCACTAACTGTCATTTTTATTCACCCCAAAATACTCAATATATCACAAAACATAAAAAAACTGCATAATTTAGACGTCTTTTAAGTTAGCCTACAGCATTGGAAATTCCCCTTACTGAGCTTGGGACCTAGTCAATATAATCACAGAAAACCTTTATGATGTCATCTCAATGAAAGTTAACCAAATCAATAATGTGCTAGTTAGGTTGTAATCGTTTTGCTGCAGGCTACACACATTATGATGATGAAACTGTGTGAAATTACATCCAATGTTATGTAAGCTAGTTGGACAGAAAACTGAATATTGTTGCCCTATGTGTAATAGCATAGCAAGCAACATAGGCTAACAAACAAAAGTGTTATACTAGCCTATTTCATTACATGCATAATATTATACTCATAAAGAGATACAGTGAGGGAAAAAAGTATTTGATCCCCTGCTGATTTTGTACGTTTGCCCACTGACAAAGAAATGATCAGTCTATAATTTTAATGGTAGGTTTATTTGAACAGTGAGAGACAGAATAACAACAAAAGATTCCAGAAAAACGCATGTCAAAAATGTTATAAATTGATTTGCATTTTAATGAGGGAAATAAGTATTTGACCCCTCTGCAAAACATGACTTAGTACTTGGTGGCAAAACCCTTGTTGGCAATCACAGAGGTCAGACGTTTCTTGTAGTTGGCCACCAGGTTTGCACACATCTCAGGAGGGATTTTGTCCCACTCCTCTTTCCAGATCTTTTCCAAGTCATTAAGGTTTCGAGGCTGATGTTTGGCAACTCGAACCTTCAGCTCCCTCCACAGATTTTCTATGGGATTAAGATCTGGAGACTGGCTAGGCCACTCCAGGACCTTAATGTGCTTCTTCTTGAGCCACTCCTTTGTTGCCTTGGCCGTGTGTTTTGGGTCATTGTCATGCTGGAATACCACCCACGACCCATTTTCAATGCCCTGGCAGAGGGAAGGAGGTTCTCACCCAAGATTTGACGGTACATGGCCCCGTCCATCATCCCTTTGATGTGGTGAAGTTATCCTGTCCCCTTAGCAGAAAAATACCTCCAAAGCATAATGTTTCCACCTCCATGTTTGACGGTGGGGATGGTGTTCTTGGGGTCATAGGCAGCATTCCTCCTCCTCCAAACACGGCGAGTTGAGTTGATGCCAAAGAGCTCAATTTTGGTCTCATATGACCACAACACTTTCACCCAGTTGTCCTCTGAATCATTCAGATGTTCATTGGCAAACTTCAGACGGGCATGTATATGTGCTTTCTTGAGCAGGGGGACCTTGCGGGCGCTGCAGGATTTCAGTCCTTCATGGCGTAGTGTGTTACCAATTGTTTTCTTGGTGACTATGGTCCCAGCTGCCTTGAGATCATTGACAAGACCCTCCCGTGTAGTTCTGGGCTGATTCCTCACCGTTCTCATGATCATTGCAACTCCACGAGGTGAGATCTTGCATGGAGCCCCAGGCCGAGGGAGATTGACAGTTCTTTTGTGTTTCTTCCATTTGCGAATAATCGCACCAACTGTTGTCACCTTCTCACCAAGCTGCTTGGCGATGGTCTTGTAGCCCATTCCAGCCGTGTGTAGGTCTACAATCTTGTCCCTGACATCCTTTGGAGAGCTCTTTGGTCTTGGCCATGGTGGAGAGTTTGGAATCTGATTGATTGCTTCTGTGGACAGGTGTCTTTTATACAGGTAACAAACTGAGATTAGGAGCACTCCCTTTAAGAGTGTTCAAATAAACCTACCATTAAAATGATAGACTGATAATTTATTTGTCAGTGGCCAAACGTACAAAATCAGCAGGGGATCAAATACTTTTTTCCCTCACTGTAACATAGCTGCATACCTTTATCTTTTGCACGTTTCTCCTCTTCTTTCCTCTTTTTCTTAAACTGGGCACTGATGGCTTAGACCTTTTCTTATCCATTTGTGTTGATTTGGCACTGGAGCATCAATACATTACCCATCCCCCAACACTGTCAACCAAAAGTCAAGACTAAACCAATTCACCTTGGTGGTGTGCAGACTGGTTTTATATTATTCTTAACAATTTCGCACAAACCAGAAAATGTTTGTGAAACTATATATTCACAGTATTGTGATTGAATTGTGGTTTATTTGGTAGAATTTCATAGTGTGACTGATTTTACTAATTGCATTTGTACTGTACAAAGTTAGAGGTGCACTATTTGATAGATTGCCCCGCTCCCCCTACCTCTGGCTTCCAGTGGGGATACCTGAGGTCAACCTACCCTCTCCCCCCTCCCCATCTAGTACTTCTGAGTGGGAGACCTTCCCAGGCAGTAGCCTGCCTAGCTCACAAACTAGAATCAGGGCGCCCACTCCGACAAGGTTAATTGACCCACAGTCCCACACGGTGACATGATATCATTGACGTGACGTGCAAATGAACGATAGAAAACCTATTGTGCAAATGTCACCATTCCAAAAAATATTGTGTGGGGGCCCTGTACCACCCCCGGCAATGCCCATGTCGCCTATACCTAAATCCGCCACTGTGTCTGAATTATAAACAATGTATATGAGAAGAGGTTATAGTAACAATCTAACACTTTACACTTTAACGTCTTGAAATATTACATTTTATTGACAAAACAACTCTCTGTACAATGTTGCATTGAATATCGTCACTAAAGCAGCATACAGTATAGCCAGTCTATGTCATTTGTAATAATCTATTGCATATAGGCTCCATCTTCCATTGCCTAGCCCTAGTGTTTATAGAAAACATATAAATGAACATAGAAACATCAACATTTATGGCATATCATGGACAGAAGAACCTTACCCTGAAATATTGCTCTGATGTATTTATTTTCCCATTGTTTATTATAACAATAACACAAACATAAATAGCAGAGGTGTCATGCCCAAAGGGGTCACAGGGGCACATGCCCCCCTCAGATTTGTCCTGTTTAAAGATATTTACATTATATACAGTATATACAGTGCCTTCAGATGGTATTCACACTCAACTTTTTCCACATTTTGTTTTGTTACAAAGTGGGATTCAAATTGATTTCATTGTCATTTTTTGGTTAATGATATACACAAAATACCATGTTATGTCAGTGGAAGAAAAAGTATATATATTTTGTATTAATGGAAAATAAAACACTAATATATCTTGATTAGATAAGTATTAAACTCCCTGAGTCAATACATGTTAGAATCCCCTTTGGCAGTGATTACAGCTGGGAGTCTTTCTGGGAAAGCCTCTAAGAGATTTGCACACCTGGATTGTGCAATATTTGCCCAATATTCTTTAAAAAATGTGTCAAGCTCTGTCAAGTTGGTTATTGATCACTGCTAGACTGCGATGTTCAAGTCTTGCCATAGATTTTCAAGGTGATGATTTAAGTCAAAACTGTAACTAAGCCACTCAGGAACATTCAATGATGTCTTGGTAAGCAACTCCAGTGCATAATTGGCCTTGTGTTTTAGATTATTGTCCTGTAGAAATTTAAATTTGTCTCCCAGTGTCTGTTGGAAAGCAGACTGAACCAGGTTTTCCTCAAGGATTTTGCCTGTGCTTAGTTCTATTCCGTTTCTTTTTATACTAAAAAAACTCCCTAGTTATTTCCAAACAATAACATGATACAGCTACTTTAGTGCAAACAGGATGCATGTTTTGGAATATTTGTTATTCTGTACAGACTTCCTTCTTTTCACTCTGTAATTTATGTTACTATTGCGGAGTAACGATGTTGTTGATCCATCCTCAGTTATCTCCTATCACAGCCATTAAACTCTGTTATTGTTTTAAAGTCACCATTGGCCTCATGGTGAAATCCAAGAGTGGTTTCCTTCCTCTCCGGCAACTGATTTAGGAAGGATGCCTGTATCTTTGTAGTGACTGGGTGTATTGATACATCATCTAATGTGTACAATTAATAACTGCACAATGCTCAATGTCAGTTTTTTTTACCCTTCTACCAATATGTGCCCTTCTTTGCAAAACACAGAAAATCCTACCTGGTCTTTGTAGTTGAATCTGTGCTTGAAATTCACTGCTCGACTTAGGGACCTTACAGAAAATTGTATGTGTGAGGTACAGAGATGGAGTAGTCATGTTAAACAGTATTATTGTATACAGAGCGAGTCCAGGCAACTTATTATGTGACTTGTTAATTAAGCACATTTTTACTTCTCAACTTATTTAGGCTTGCCATAACAAAAAGATTGCATACTTATTGACTCAAGACAGCTTTTAATTTTTTATTAATTCGTTAACATTTCTAAAAACACAATTCCACTTTGATATTATGGGGTATTCTGTGTAGATCAGTGACACACAATCTGAATTTAATAAAACAATTCAATACTACTAGCCACCTAGCAATTTTATGTTGGCTTTAGCTATCCCAGATAGGTTGAGGCAATCAATCAAGTTAGAGTAGCTAGCTTGTCTAACTATCATCTTCGCTGACATGCCTGCTGGCAAGATCGGTAGACTTTAGAAAAGCAAGCAATAACTAAATGTACTGAATAAGACTCACATTCCTTTCAATATTTTACCCATATTTTAGCAGAGATGCAGAGAAGCATATTTAGTTTCTTTAAAGAATAACCACTAATCAGGAGGATACAGACAGCTCAAAAGGTATGCTTAGATATGCAGAAAAACAAAAGTGTTTAACATAGAATTAAGCATAATGATTATGGCTTTAGATGGCAAGACAAATATGTGTAATGTGTTTGAAAAATTCCAAATTCTCCAACTAATGAACAGGACCCAAGTTCCCCTCCTGACCACCCCCAAGCCATCCTCACATACTTTGTGCCCCTCATATTTTTGGAGTACATGACCCCCCTGATAAATAGTACAGATATTCAAAAATTACAACATTATAAAGAACATTAATTAAACAAAAGTGAAGGCATTCATTCATTACTGTATTTCATCCATATGCTCTGTTCCAATGTAGAAGCGTAGTGACGTTGGCGCGTGTTTTACGCACGCATAACATAGCGTAGCCACATAGCATGCTCTGCACTGCCTCATGTCATTATGGGAATGCGATACTGTTACACTGCAGATATTGATTGATTTTATTGATATGTGTTAGGACTTGTAGTGAAAGGCGACATTTAGCCTTGCATTAATCCCTTATGCATACTTCAACTTTAGGTAGCTAGAAGGAATGGTTTAAAATGTAAAATGCTCAAATCATATGCTCTTATAAGAGGCCTAATTTGTCGAATAGTATGCACCGGTATTTAGGTTAGCGTTTCCCTTGTAGCCCATGCAATGGTCTACCTGTGTGCAAACAAACCCCCATCAACAAGGGCGTCTATCTTTCGCAACGTCCATGTTTGTGTAGGCCTACATGTAAATATTTACGCATTCAAACCGCCGTCAGACAACTAAAATATGAAGCTTACTACCACCATGGCTATTGGCTACTGTTAAGATAAATGGCCAGTTATTTTCTGTTATTGGTGCTTATTCCGCTCACAAATGTGCTCTATTCTAGTCAGACAGCTGCGGCTGTTCTCGTGAACAAACGCGACAGGCGCGCGCCAGCAGCTGACATCTCCAGTCCTGCGCTGAAGCCTGTCTCCATATTCTGAATGCACCTAGTGTCTCATTTTTATTCGATTAAATATAATTTAACATTGTTTACGAATACATGATTCATTTTAAATAGCATATCTGTGCTGTAGTGCCGAGATTCGTTCTGGGCAGGTGTTTAGGCGTTTGTTATTCAAGGTTTTAAAATGAAGACCACGTTTTACGCTATATTTTGATACTGAAGGTTGGGATTGATCTGCTTTTGCTTTGGGCAGTTGATGACTGGTTTGGGGGCTTATTGTTTTAGGACAAAGATCATCTCAAGTCTGGACTCGCAGGAAACCAAATACTGGCATTTGTTTTTCATACCACTTCTACTTTGGAAATACTGTGAAATAAGACAAGGTTTTAGTGTTTGGTTTTAAAACATTGGAAATGTTGAAAGCATACTCATGTCATGTCTTGATGATGCCTACTGTCAGATCCTGAAATATAGCTGCTTATTCAGGTAGGCTATATCAAATTTGGTTCAGTCAAGTCTTAAACTGCTACGCTATGTTTTGTTCATTTTATGATAAGTTTATTTTAAAAACATCATGTTATCTTGTTTCAGGACCATGCTCTCAACGGTAGGCTAGTATAGGCTAGTGCTGAATAAAATATTATAATAAAGTGGTAGGTGTACATTGTAGACTATATGGTAAATATTCAGTTTGAGACGATACACCATTGATATATGACATCTTAAAATATTTTAAATAAATATTTTATTTAAATATATACATATAGTTTTGAACAAGATTGAAGTCCTTACCTTATGCACTGCAATGTGTCCTGTCAATTAGTGAGCTTACCTGTTGGGCTTCAAAGCACGGACGCCAAAATTGGCATTTGTCATCCGCCACCCCTTAAAATGATGATTTGTTTAGTAATATATGAAGAAAAACATTCTAAAAAATTACATTTTAAACTTCAGGAGCTTAATTACCTTCTCATTGTGTGAGTGGAAAGCTCCTTGTCCCAGTGGATACATCTCTGCACTTTTGGAGAGGGACACTTGGAGACAATGCTCTCTTTTTGCTTGATTGCATCATATTCACACCATAATATTTTCCTCTGCATTCAAATGGTCTGTTTCAATAAAACGGGGTCTCTGTGTGTCCAAAATACCCCCTAGCAATGATTTTGGGCCACTCTAAGAGGCCCCAAGGCTTGGTGAATCCACAAAAACCCAGTGTAAACTCTCTGAGAGCTCATTTGTGCAGCAAGTGACAATTGCTTCTCAGTATTGGCTGTATGACTGGTGGATGGGCCATATGATGTGAAAGCCATTGGGGGGGAGGACAGAGGGAGTTAGGGGAGGGTTATTTGCTATAGGGCCAGTGGCATACCGTTTGAAAGGGACATGTTGGTGCCTGTGGGACTATGTACCCAAATAGGCCCTTACTGAGCATCTGGGGACTTCTGTATTTTACAGTAATGGTTGAGTCCAAAATGAGCACCCCTACACATTCAACTTACATGGAAGTGCCCCTTTTGCAGGGATTTCTGGGAAGAAGAAGGAGGCTATCGAGGTTGGGACTTTGGAGAGAGAGAGGTATAGAGAGAGGCACTTTGTAAAGGTAAGAAAAGCTATGTTCCACTATGGTTAGGGTGCCATTGGATGAATATGGGGTATATTGAGACTCTAATCTCAAAATATATCCAGAAAAATTATGGTTTTCAGGTGCTAGGTGGTGTCTGTATAATGTTATAGAGAAGGGAGGGTCAGGCCATTATGCTGTGCATAAACAAGGAAATATGGAAGCACGGCTAGGGGGAGCCATAGCTGGGAAAGGAAGGGAGCTTGCTGGCTCTATGCTACTGCAGAGGAGATGTTGGTTGGATTTAGTACTCACAAAGTCAGTAAAACTCCGGAAGAAACTGTATTGTTGTCTATTGTGTTAATTAGTCAGTTATTGTCAGATTTATATTGGTCTCAGGGCTGTTGTCCAAAGGGAAGTGCCCAAACTGCCTCACAGGCTGTGCTCTGTAAAGAAAGATGGGAAGCTGTCATGATTGAACAATAAGAGACAAATTATTCAAATAAAGAGGAAACATGCAAATGGTAAACTTTGTAAAGATTTTAGTGTGAGATAACATGTAGAATTTTGTTAGCTTGCTCTGCTATGTGCTTTTTTAGAGAGCTGTAAAGATGGCCGCTCCACTGTAGGGAGAGTGGTGAGAGTAACTGCCCACTTCCTGATTGAAGCACCATCGCAACAGCTTTGTTTGCATTCATGCTCAGGCAAAATGTGTTGTTTGAATACAAATTACCAGCTTTAACTTAGAATTAAGTTAATTATTTTGGAAATAATGGTGGTATTTGAGGTTACAGGACATGGGCCTAGACTAACTGCTTCAAACAGGGAGTGCTGCAATGTTCTGAATCTCTGAAGGCTCAGCTATACAGTAGCACAGTGGTGATCGGTTAACCAGAAAGGGAGACGTTAGTTTAACTGCCGTGGGGCCTGGTCAGCTCTTTCCCTGAAATAACATATTAGGTTGACAGCCCATATACATCAACTTTTCCATGCATACACTTTTATACTGTGTAGAAACAGTTTACTATGGGATGGGTAGAATTGAAACCACCAGTTATAAAGCATTCAATTGGGAGGAACAGTTAAGCACAGGCTTCATTTGCACAAAGGGTTAAATTACATTGCCGCTTGCTTACATTTCTGTGATGATGATAGACAGAGTATTAATGTGAAAATGTCTGTAATAGTGTTTTATGTTTCTTAATTTACTTAATTCTTTGCTGCTTTTGTAGTTTTAGAAGTAAAAAAAAATGGCCCCCAGGTTAAAGAAAACAATTAACCCTTTCATGACCTACTTTTCAAAGCCGTATTGGGTTGAGTCAGGGCCGATGGGTAACAAATTATTTCTCAGATGCGGTGTTATCTGTAAAGGGAAAGACACCAAAATAGAAATAATTACCCAAATGAATTAGAAATTGTAACCATAGATATATTTCAGATCTCAGAAAGTGACATATGTTGTCTCACCGGTGTGGTAAGGGGCACCGGAAGCCAGATCATATTCTCATGAAAACTGGGCTTTTAATCAGATTTCTTTAAGCTGCTATCTCCCCATTTGCTTCTTTTCAAGTGCCTTATTTCCCCCATATTAATTTAAATAGCATCCTATCCAAACCCACTAACTAATATTTGCCTGAATGTAAAGGGTTAAAACGTGCTCTGGAGAGACATTGCTACGCAGTCCATATAGTTGGTGCTGAAATCTGACTGAGTTTTTTCCCCCATAAAAATATGTACATTTACTGCCCCCTCTGGTAGATTCAGGCACAAGATTGAGTGGGAACAAAGACAAACAGGCAACCTGGGTATTCCTCACACTATGGTGTGCAGTGCCTCAA
The DNA here is from genome assembly GCF_016432855.1 of Salvelinus namaycush. NCBI lineage: Eukaryota > Metazoa > Chordata > Actinopteri > Salmoniformes > Salmonidae > Salvelinus > Salvelinus namaycush. The sequence continues at coordinate 49,484,046 of NC_052311.1, forward strand.
TTCTTGATAAACCCTTGTCTCCGCCTGTACATGTGGGTGAACCTCTGCCAGAACCCATGTACATTTAGCCACTGTTGTAATCCCACAACTGGGGTGCATGTTTTTAGTGGCTGTGGTCTCAGCAGGCATTCCTATCCTGTCATTTGCACTCAATGAGGTGAGAGACTAAAAGAGAGATTATGAGCAGGCTCTCACTTTGACACCGCTCTCAGTCTGATATCTGTCAAATTCAACTCGTGACTTTGGTACATTAAGGCTGTGCTTTTTCAAAAACACCTTAGACTACAATTACGTGTTTCTGTAACATATTTGAACATGAGCACAAGTACCACTGTGAAGAATGAGAAATCACTTCTCAGACATTAATCCTCAACTCATATAAGTTAATTTAGCCTCTGAATTCCTCCACTAGAACACGGTGAAATGATCTAACTTCATGTACAGTAATGTCTTTGATGTAGTACTATAGTTATGTCAACCGTGCTGCCCTAAAACAGGTTTCTCTTCCACCAATATTGAGCTCAGTCTGTCGTCTCTGCTTCTCTGTATGACTCAGTGTCCCACCCAGTGGCTGTTAGCGCACATTGCTTCTAACTACCACTCAAAGGGCATGATTTCCTCATTTAGCCTGCTAGCGTTGCTATCGCAGCTACACTGGAGCTATCAGTCTCTTCCATAGAGGCACATTCAACTCGTCCTGGTGCTGAAGTGCTGAACAGAGGGCTGCTATGCTTAAAGAGAAAATTGTTAACTCCTTCACTGCCAAATGCCACTGCTACTCCAGATTTTAGACTTCTGTTTTGGTTTGTAGCTACTGTATGTTCTACTGCAGCAGTAGCCATGTGATGCAGCAAAAAGTGGATTGAAGAGTATCCCCCCCCCCCATATTATTTTGGCTACATCTCTTCTGTGCGCTCCTTAGAAACAGCTGACAATGGGAGTCAGTTGCACGACAGCTGTGTGACTGTTGTTAGTAGCTGTAAAACAGAAACGCAACAGTGAACACCCTCATCTCAGTAGGTCTTTGTGTGCATCATGTGGCATCATATATAAGAACTTTCAAGATCATGTCCATGTAAACCCACACCTGAAGAAAAACACAGCTAAAAACAAGAAACAACATATTTTGTATTTGTATTTCAAACATGTGGAAGAGATGACCCAGCATTTTACCTTAAAGCCACCTCAGTTTCAGTTGCAGTGATCTAGGTACACCTTTGGAAACAACTGCCACTCTTTGAAAAGGTCCATCACTCTCACTCATGCAGGTTAAATTAGCACTGTGAAATTATTTCACTTCATGTAAAGTAGTGTCTTTGATGTAGTACACAACAGTTTAAGCAACTGTGTTGCCATAGTACAGGTTTCTCTTCCACCAAGATTAAGCTCAGTCTGTTGTCGTCTCTGCTTCTCTGTATGACTCGGTCCTGCCCAGTGTCTGTTAGCTTCCATTGGTTCTGACCACCACTTCTACTTCCACATTCCACCTACTAGCACTGATATCACGGCTACTCTGGAGCGATCATTCTTTTCCATAGAGGCACATTCAAAGCAGCGTGGTGCTGAAGTGTTGAACGGGGGGCTGCTATGCTAACAGAGATAGCTGTTAACTCCTTCACTGACAAATACAATGTCCTTGTGTAGTAGGCAATGTGATCCCCTGTTAAAAACTGCATGAAAGGCTGTAGAGAGAAATGCTGTCTAATCTCATCTAGAAATTGAAAGAACACTATTAGCTGTGCACAGATGCAGTCATATTTTCCCCAAATCTTGATGGATGTTGTCTTTTCTTTAGGCGTCACATCGATCAGAGCACGAAGTCGCAGTCCAGGAGCTTGTCAAACCCTCCAACGTAAGCAATTACAATTCCTCCACTCACTTGTCAACGGCTACAAATACTTCTTTACAAATTTTACTCAGATCATTTTACTTAGATATTTTACTCACATGGATAATACAAAGGCTCTGTCTGACACTTCTTAATATAGCCTACATACTCCGCTTTGATTACAGCTTTCACTATTTTACCTACATTTCTGTCAAATAATAAGTGTGTTTTATGGAAACTTATTTTGTTTGTTGCTACAACTCTGGGTGTCAGTTGCTCGATAGCTGTGGTACGGTTGAGGGCAGCTGTGAACACCCTCATCCCAGTAGCTTTTTGTGTGCAGTTGTATCATCTGGCATCGTATAGTGTATTTTATGTAGTACACTACAGTATAAGTCAACCGTGCTGGCCCACAACAGGTTTCTCTTTCACCAAAACTGAGCTCAGATATTCTACCTGCTTCTCTGTATGACTGTGTCCCGCCCAGTGGCTGTTAGCGTCCATTGCTTCTAACTACCACTCAAAAGGTATGACTTCCTCACTGGAGCGACCAGTCCCCTCCATAAAGGCACATTCACATCGGTCTTGTGCTGAAATACTGAAAGGAGGGCTGCTATGCTAATGTAACGGAGGTAAGAAAGTGACATAAGCTTATTCCACACAACTAGCTTAAATGTCGCCAATGGTGCTATCGTATCGGATCATTTTCTATAGAGCAACTGGTTAGGAAGTTGTCAATGAGGGCGGTCACGTGTGGCGGTCACGTGTGTTTGCGATTAGACCACCACTGGTTTGAGCCCAGTAAGGGGACGCAGGGACAGTGGAGGAAGCAAAGCTGTTAGCGGCACACTGATTTAGCTTTCACTAACAGAGATGGCGATTAACACCTTCACTGCTGTCCAATATCATCTGGAAATTGAAGGGACACTATAGGCATCTGAGTCACAGACCAGGAGCTAGCCATTACAATTCATCCACTCACCTGTCAACAGATACAAATACAGAATTTTAAAGATACAACATTTTACTTAGATATTTTATTCACAACAATGATACAAAGGCTCTGACACTTCTTAATGTAGCCTACATATCACCTCCACTTTGATTAAAGCGGTCACAATTTTACATATATTTCTGTTTTACGTAACTTTACTGCAATGTGTACAGTTTTATTTTAGCTGTTGCTATAGCTCTGTGCACCCCTTAGCTGACAATGGGTATCAGTTGCACGACAGCTGTGGTACTGGCGTTAGTATAATGGATGTCACGCTTCTTGCTTAGCGAGTACCACTTCCTCCTGATTCGGCTCACACAGAGGCTCAAACCCAGGACCTCTTGTTTTCTAGCACATGTGACCGCCCTCCCGACGCGTCTTACCAGTCACGCCACACAAAAAGCTAGCTATATGGTGGCACAAAGTGGGGAGACTCCAGGGTGAGGAGTAAGTTTTACATATCTCCAAGTGCTACATTAGAAGCTGTCTCGAAACAGCAACCATGGTCACCCTCATCTCAGTAGCTCTTTGTGTGTGCAGTTGCATCATAACTTTCTAGATAATTTCCATGTAAACCTTCTGAAGACACAGCCAAAGAAAACCACAAAATATTTCAAAAATCTTTTAGCACTTTGTCATTGTCACTCCTCATTCCTCTAGTTCCATTCACATTAATGAAAGATTTCCATGGAAGTTGGCATCACTCAACACTGCAGCCGTGGGATAGTGAACCAATCAAAAGTGGATTGAAGAGTAGCCTTTTCCCCGTAACCCAATCAGCATTGTGTATGCATGAGCCACTCCTACACCCTGCCCTTACATGGCACGGAGGACTGGCCAAGGTCTTACAGATGGATGTAAAGGCTGCTAGTTCAGAGACAACAGAGCCACAATACCAAGACCACTACAACTATTACTACTACCACTACAGAACCACAATTACCAAGAGTACTACTACAGAACCAGGAGGGGAACAGCTTCCGACTTGACTCAGGTAAGATTCGATTACTAATCATAATTTTAGATTAAATCAATGGACATTGAATTTATCTAGCACAATAACATGTTTTTTTTGGTCACAATTTCAGATTGAATAATTCTAGTTGTAGATCGCACTGATATCAAAAGACGTAATCCCTTCCAATGATTACATAAAAAATGGTACATTCCTCAATGGGGCGGTAGGGTTGCCTAGTGGTTAGAGTGTTGGACTAGTAATCGAAAGGTTGCAAGTTCAAATCCCCGAGCTGACAAGGTACAAATCTGTTGTTCTGCTCCTGAACAGGCAGTTAACCCAGTGTTCCTAGGCCATCATTGAAAATAAGAATTTGTTCTTAACTGACTTGCCTAGTTAAAAAATACTCTGAGAAGACTATTTAACTAACATTTCCATCTAATGTGTGACATACATGGTATTTTAAACTCCAGTTTCAGAACTGGACAGCAACCATTGGCTGCAGCAGAATACTTTTAATGTTCTGTTTGTTAAAAATAAGGGGCATAATGTTGTGTCCCAATGTTGTAGAGAGTCAGCCGATGTTCAAAGAGCAGACTGTAATCTGTTCTTCAGGTGTATGACAATATTCTATTATTATTCAGCTAAATTCCAGATGCAGTTGCAGAATGTGCGTACACACTAAAAAGTTTGTCAAAGATTCACGAGGCTGCTTTGTGAATATTCTGAATAAAAGTCAAAGCAAATCACCCCATATGATTGAAATGCAATAAAGTTGGCACTACTTGCAGACATGAGCGATGTAAATACTAAAATACTCTCTTCTCTCTCTAGGACGACAGTGAAGTCGTATGTGTAGCAGCAGCTATGAACAAGGAGACAGTGGTCATAATCCTACAAGCCATGGAGAAAGTCTGCTCCTTCTCCGCCACCATCAACCCACTCTTCGACATAGTCACTGCAGTGGTGAAGGTGACAAAGAACCTGGTCGCCAAAGACCTCACCCAAGACCTGGACACCCAACAATTGGGCCACATCCACGCCAAGCTGGAAAGCATCTCCAAGACAAACCAACAGATTCTGAAGCAGATTCACCTGAACGAGGTCAATGAGAAGTACAGCAAGTATGAGGAGTATATCAAGCACCAGTACACCGCCCTCAACACCATGGTGGAACAGTTCAAAAACCACCCTGAGGGAAGAGAGCGCTACATGAAAGATTTCCAGGAAGTCTATGAGAGAGACAAGGATACCCTTGCTCTAGACACATACTACAGCAGTGTCGTAAAAGAGAATAAAACTTTTGAACAAAGGGGTTTGCTGGAGGTGTACCTAGAGCACTACAAGCAAAACCGAGATGTCATGGAGAAAAAGTGTTCCCAACTGTCTAATGTCTTTCGCATGGGCCTGATGACACTAATGGCATATACGGTGGTCACAGAGGATGATGAGGTTGAAGTCAGGGAGAAATGGGCCCCCAGGGTGAAGAAAATTCAGGCCAAGATGGATGAGGCGCTGGCCCAGTGTGAGGGGAACTGATCCTCATCCACTCCCAGGGTCGGGTGTGCATATGAGGGCTTTAAAGGGATACTTTGGGATTTTGGCAATGAGGCCCTTTATCTACTTCACCAGAGTCAGATGAACTCATGGGTACCATTTTTATGTCTGTGTCCAGTATGAAGGAAGTTAGAGGTAGTTTTGTGAGTCATTGCTAACTAGCATTAGCGCAATGACTGGAAGTCTATGGGTATCTGCGAGTCATCTAACTCTGGGGAAGTAGATAAAGGGCCTCACTGGCAAAATCCAGAAGTATCCCTGTAAGGTTAAAAGCTGTTTGGAGTCTAGTCCTCTTCCCTCAATTTAAAAAGAAAAGTAATTTCCTTTTGGGTGGTGGGCGATATTCTTTGTCAATGAATGGAATGGATTAAATCTAGATTGTATAATATTTTGCTATGATCAGTATTGCACTTCAGCCCTCATGTTTTCTATTTACCACTGCCGACTCTGTCATTTATTTTCAGAAATGAGTCTGAATGCATACTTTATGGTAACCTTCGATTAAGTGTACTTTTGCTTCTTGACTTTTTCTAAATAAATGCTTTTTTGCACTTGTTATTAATTGTTATTAATTTTTATGCTCTTACATGGAGTTATGTAATCACCAATGGTGATAAAATATAGTCCACTTTATTAGGTTCAAAACACTTACACAGAGAATGTTACAAAGCGTACAACATACTGATGAAGTTGATTTTCAACCGTGTTGGCCAGTGTTCATTTCAAACTATTTACAGAGTTACAGAACTTCAGTGAGTGTTTAATTTTTTAATTTAACTAGGCAAGTCGGTTAAGAACACATTCTTTTTTACAATTACGGCCTACCGGGGAACTGCCTTGTTCAGGGGCAGAACAACAGATTTATTTTACCTTGTCAGCTTTGGGATTCGATCCAGCAACATTTCGGTTACTGGCCCAACACTCTAACCACTAGGCTACCTGCCGCCCCTAAAAAAGCTAACATTAACTCTGTGTAGTGTGGAACAATAGATACTTTTTTGTCTTAAATGTAACACTATTAGAGTTTAAAACATTCACTTTTCTTTTTTTAAGAACTTGTCAATAGATTGCTCTACTCTCTCTCTTTCTCTTAGACTCCTGTCTCTCAATCAGAAGCTACCATCCTTCCCAACCCTTTCAAGCACTACCTGGTTTTGACTTCTGTGTCGTGACCCCCTGCTTGCCATCATGTCGGAGATGGAGATCGTGGAGGACCGGGCCAAGCTGAAACAGGGCCTGGTGAAGGTGCTGCAGTGTGTGGCCACCATCTCATCTGCTGCGGCTGTGGTCAACCCCATTTTTGGCCTGGCCGGCTCTCTAATCCGAGTGGTGCTGCACCACGTGGATGATGAGGACATCCAGACACTGAAGCGCGAGTTTGGCTCAGTCAACCGTGCCCTGGACCAGCTGTCCCAGCAGAACCGCGGCGCCCTGCTACAGATCAAGAAGGAGACGCTGGACGGTCAGTACTGCCGTGTGGAGGAAAACCTGCGCAACCAGTTCCGCAAGTTCATGGAGATGGTGGAGGCACGGCCCGAGCACTGTGAGCGCAAGAAGGACGACTTCGAGGAGAGCTACTCCAACGACCTAGGCGACCAGAACCTGCACACACTCTACGAGGGTGTGGTGGGCAAGCCCAAGCTGTTCAGCCGGCCCATCCTGGAGGTGTACCTGAAGCACTCGCAGGGCGACCGCCGCACCATGGAGAACCTGTGCACGCGCCTCACATACCTCTTCTGCATCGGCCTGATCGCCCTCATGGGTTACGCCGCTGTCATCGGAGACGACGAGGAGGGCATCAGCGACGAGTGGACCAAGAAGATGGAGCACGTGCAGGAGAGGATGCAGGAGGCCCTCCAGAAATGCAAGTGAAGAAGAGGAGGAGAAGGAGGTGTAGAGGCTGCTACTTATCCTCCATACGTAGGACTCTCTCCTCTCCACATTCCCTCTAGGACCCCCCCATCACTTTTCTCCTTACTCCAGGACAGCTGTGTATACAACGTCTCTATTTATTCAACCAGTTAATTGACTATCAATGTGGATCATAGGAGGTTGGTGGCACCTTAACTGGGGAGGACGGGCTCGTGGTAATGACTGGAGCAGAATTAGTGGAATGGTATCCAATACATCAAACACAGTCTCCAGGTGTTTGCCATTCCATATGCTCAGTTCTGGCTATTATAATGAGCCCTTCTCCCCTCATCAGCCTCATGTGATGTGAATTCATTATTCTTTAATGATCACATGGCTATTCACTGTTGGTATCTATGAGTTAGAGGTAAGTAAATTGAATGAAAACAGTTAGTTATTTGCCTCATCCACAGCAGTAGTCAATGAACAGACCTATATAATACGTGCATGTTGATATGGAAACCTGCATACACAGCGGTCTGACGATCAACATTTGGACTGGCTCTCAATTAGATTTAACTATGCCATTCCTATCTTCTAAAGAGTAAGATGGAGTGGTTTTAATGTCTGACAATATTCAGCACTTTTGAAAAATTTGTTCTCGCTGGTATTTGCTGGTGATTTAGAGGGAGACACAGAGAACAGGCTCATTCTGTTGCATGAATGTAAGATTCACCATAATGGGTATCTATTTGAACAGATATATACTCCATGCAATTCTAATAGTGCCACTGATGCAACCTAGCACTTTCAGTAAAAAAAAAACATTACCTATACTGTGGACACTATTAACATAGCATGCCAATTGCCTAAATACAAAAACAATTGACTTTACAGTGGGTTAACTGGTATTACTTTACTTATTACTGTAGGTCCTTTGTAACTATATATCTGCAGCTAAATTAACTGTTATTTAGCATTTAATTGGAAATAGCATTAAAAAAACGATTGATAAATAATGCACTGTAAAATCTAACTTAACCAAAATCTAACTTAAAACAAATATCCAAAGTTATCTAAGAATGTATTTTTGGTGGGGATCCTATAGTTAACCCCCCTTTAAGTGCTTCCTCTCTTATTGGTTCTCTTGTATCTCGGATAAATTAAGTATTAGCAAAAATGTTTGTTTGTTTTTACCAAGGGTGCGTTCATAAATTCACTCTGGCCATCTACTACGATTTCAGAGCAGTCTGAGTGTGTCAGAGCGCAGAATAACTGATTAATTTTCGAACACTCAACACCCGTTGAATATGACCGGTGTCAATAAACATCTGCAAAGAAAACGTATTTAAATTGTTGCCAGCAGCACAGTTAGTCACCAAAACTCTAGACAACACGAGTGAGGTGTTCTCTCATTTGTGTCTTGAAGTAGCTAGCAAGCTAGCCAACTTTAGCCAGTTAGCTTAGGTGCTTGACTGCCACCAGAAATACGTACTGGTACTTAACTACATAATGTTAACGCTGCACAGAAGAATAGAACAATAAGATGAATTCTAGTCTAAATACTGTAATATTTAATTGTGGTGGAACAGTAATATATTGTGTAGGCCTATATTAGAAAATATCTTGTGTAACACAATCATTATTACTGTATACCTCAGGGAGTTCCCTGCTGGCTTCATCTAAATGGATGGTGTCGATCGAGGGAAGAGTGGTCTGTGTTTTGGAAAATCAGTCCAACTTTGCTGCTGCCCTCTCTGTGCTCTTCGGCTGTTTCTACGTGTTCAATACAGAGTACCAGGAGACAGCCTCAGCAACACTGGAGTTTATTCAGAGGCAAGTATTGAACATTTATTGATCCAGCACTTACATTTGTCTTGCATGCCTTGCAGTTAAATTACATTTTGTTTTTGCTTATCTCAGTTTTGAGAGACTTACTTAGTGTTGCAAAGGGAGGGTATATTACTGGAAACTTTAGTTTACCAGTAAACTACCAGATTTTTGGTATCTTTCAAGGATTTTATGTAATCTATTACAATACATATAGTGGCCCTTTTGGGTACCTCAGATTACCACAGGTGTCTGTAATTATCTCTGGCCCTCTGTGTGGCCTTTTCACATGTAAATATATGAAATAATTAAAGAAGATGATTTTAAAATAGAAAAACAAAGCTGTAAAACATCCTAAATATAATTCGATTTTTTTCATTAATTCGGCTATTTTCTCTTGAACCTTATAGTCTATCTACAAGAAACTCATGGACAATATGGACACATATATAAAAAAATTATACTATATATGAATACATATGTTTTAAAGTTATTCAAGTATAAATTACCAAAGTTACAATAGATTGCCATACATTTTCTCCTAACTACCAAAATTACTGAAGATTCTGGTAGATTGGTAAATTACCGGTAGCTTTGCAACCCGAATTGAAAGAATTGTGAAAGCAATGCCTGGATTGACTAACTCTTCTATGTTGACTGTTTAGGTGTCTAGTAGGGATCAACCCAAATGAAGGAACCAAATGCTCTTCATACCTTGATTCAGAAGCCGGGGTGAGCCGCAGGACTGGAAGAGTTGTGCAAAGGAAGACCGATGCAGTTGCCGCCTTCCTCAAAGACCTGACTGAATTTGAATGGTGAACCAGTTTCATAGGAGATGCAAACACACAAACAAGGATGCACATACATGATGCATAGCTTCAAATGTTGTAATGTTGCTCTTATTTAATATCAATCAATCACCACTACAGATTGCAATTGAGATCTGTCATCTTGGAATATTTGTCCTATGTTTCTGTTGGCTGGTCCTGTCTGTGATGGGGAAACGTGATTTTATAACTTTTATGTTATAATGATGTTCTAAATGATTACTGGAAGTGTTTTTTTTGTTGACAAATTTAAGACGTTTTGTAGACTTATTGTAAACAAAATCAGTGTGATAAATTCTATTTTGTTCGTACCGAGTTCCCATTTCCCTACAGTGTTAAAGGGGCAGTGCAGTTAAACTTGATTTTCCTGCTTTGTTATATATTTCCACACGATGAGGTTGAAATAAAACTCAGAAATTGTGAAAATTATGCCCTTTTTTGTGTAAGAGCTGTTTGAAAATTGCCTGGAATTGCAGCCAGTCTAGTTGGGATGGAACTTTTTGTCCCACCTCATGACGTCGCAATGTGATCTAATTATAATAGATCAATGATTGTTCATCTGGGTAAGGGGGTGGGCTCTAGACCATCCTGTCAGCCGATCTGGTCTGTGTATGTAAATAATGTATACTCAAATGTGTTTCCTAATGCCCACATGATCAAACTGAGCATTTTTAGGGCCAAAGGAGGCTCAAGGAAATAAATGGTTAAACATACAGTATATGTTGGAGTTATTTTTCATTAAATACAGTGAATTTTTATACATATGGTGATGATTTAAAAATAGAATTACAAAGAGTGCATGGGGGCTTAAGCTGTTATCTTTTTCAATATTACTTATTTGTGATAAAACGTCCTGTTTTGGATTAAACTGCATTTTGCCATTGCCAGTCTAGCTTGAGGAATGGAATTTGTCTACTCCTTACAGTGAGGTGTTTTTCTCTGACTGGTAGCCGATTAATTTCACACCTTAAATTACAGTAAAATGTTTAAAAAAATTAAGTACAATTGGCCATAAATCAATAAAATCTCCATTAATCCCCCATTCATTCAACCTGTACTTGATGTGTGTGTTCTGCTGCTGAGTAGTTTATTTAAAAACTGTTTCACTTGAATGGGATTAATAGTGAGTTGGGAGGCTATGATCAAAACTCACCCAATCTAGCTGATTCTATTAGGTGACACTCAGGTTACCTGTTCAAGAGGTCATTTTGACTGCATCTACTGTTTATTGTCAAATCAAATGTACTATCCATGTGCTCTTCTTGACACGCTTCTGTTTGTTTCTTTGTTCATTCTTTATCAAATTTAACCAATAGAACTCATGGCTCAACGAAGGTGTGTGACAACTGCAAAAAGTTGTTAAATTGTGCTTCTAAAATATGTGAGAGCTGCAAAGCAGTGCAGCCTTTCAAGAAATACCACAAATTACGCAATAAGGCAATGGACAAGACACTGATGGAGTGGGCAAGAAAGACCATCCTGCACAACAACGTTGCCAGGTTCCTGGACTCACTTTTTATAATGGTAACTCTCTACATTTCTGGACACATTCTTAGCTTTATTCCATTTGAATTGAACTAATTCCCATTTTATTTATGATTTGCAGCCATCTGATTGAAATGATAATTCTCTAAACCCTTTTGTCTTCTTCAGCTCCGGAAAGTGCATGCTCTGGGCTTTAGGCCCGTCCTCCTCATAGGGAAGCAGTCCCGTGGAGGCTGCTGGGGAGTAGAAATCATGATGCCCACCAACCCTCAGCCAGGTCTGGAGGAGGACTGCCTCCAGGAGCTGCTCAAATACTATGAATCTTTACTGAAGCGTAAGTTACTCTCCACTCTCAACAGCATCCACAACATACACTGAGTGTACAAAACATTAAGGACACCTGCTCTTTCCATGAAATGAACTGACCAGGTGAATCCAGGTGAAAGCTATGATCCCTTATTGATGTCACTTGTACAATCCACTTCAATCAGTGTAGATGAAGGGGAGGAGGCAGGTTAAAGAAGGATTTGTAAGCCTTGTAACAATTGAGATATGGATTGTGTATGTGTACCATTCAGAGGTTTAATGGGCAAGACAAAATATGTACTTTTCACTGGTAGTAGGTATCCTTAATGTTTTGTACAGTCAGTATACGTTCAACATACATACAACAGCATATACCAACAACTCCCCTCTGTAACAACACATTAAGGTGAAGATTGCAGAATGTATGCTACATTCTTTTATTATTTATAAAAAATACCTGCCATTTTTCTTCAAACAGATATGCCTGACTACCAGCCCCCCACTAACTCCACAGAAGCCACCAGTGGTAGTGTCCTGGAAGGACAAGCGGGACAGGACGGAGACGAGGGTGACGTTAGCACTGGGGAAGGAGTGGACGAAAGGGCTGCAGATGTGGAAGTGGGAGAAGATGATGGTGATAGAACTGAGGGACATGAAGAGGACAAGGAACCTGATTACCAGCCACCTGCCAAGAAGACAAAGTAGAGCAAGCTGCACTACACCACAGAGGTGTGCTCTCCAAACTTAGCCATAATAGTATTTTTTTTAATGTTGTGCAACAGCTGTAGGCATGTTCATGTTTTCTATCAAGCATCTGTCTGTGCGAGAGGCCCGATAAATAAACGACTTAAGGCAGAAAAACAGCATTATTCATTATTTTAATCTCCTTGTGGAAATGTACCAATCCAGACAAAATACATACATCTACTGAAATGTAAAACAATGACTGTCCACCAAGGTTTAGGCGTACTTCAATTTGCGCACGGTCTGTATTTATGACTGGTTATAAAATCAAAGTTTATTTGCAGATGTTATCGCAGGTGGAGCGAATTGCTTGTGTTTCTATCTCCAACAGTGCAGTGATAATACCTAGAAAACAATAAGCACATCCAAAAGCAAAGGTTGGGCGGCTCTACTACGACAGCCTTAGTGTGTGTATCTGTGTTGTGGAGCCTGTGTTCATACTCATTCTCTCTTCAGGTATTATCAGAAGAGGGTGCTGATATCAGATCTACCTGAAGAGACCCAGAGACAGCAGAGGGAGGCCTGGAGAGAAGCATCCAGACGCCGTCGTGCCCGCGAATTGTCCTCCCTTCAGACGAACCCCACACAGCCCTGCCACCTCCCCCAGAACACAGAGACACCTGGGGGGACTAGGGGATGCCACAGGGGCAGGCAGTAGGGTGGAAGGTTTGGATAGCTACTGGACAGTTCTTTTGACATTCCATACAGACCACTTACTTTAAATGAGATCTTGAGCATGGCCTTTAACAGTTTCAGGACTGAATAGATACCTGGTTCATCTCTGTAATTAGTGTCATTGAGCCTATCAACAGGTTGCACTGTTTGTGCATGTTCAGGAGTTTCCTGACAGGTTGAACTTACAGGTGTACCTTATCATCCATACTTGCAGTGTTATTCTATCAGTTGTTCAATTTAGCATTAAATATTGTACAGTTTGTAATGGCAATAAAGCGAGACAAATGTTTTTCCTTTTTCATTTAAACATACTGTCCATCTTTTGCAAATGAATAACATTTAACAAACTTAAGTATTTTTGGGGATTTCAAATGGTCCTGATCTGAAACAATTGGATAGGTGTTATAGAATTATGACCAAAATAAATCCCTTGATTTTGGAAGAATATGACTTATTTATATCTTTATTACCTTATGATCCAACAAGTTTGAATACCCTTATTAAGAGCCGAGGTGGCAGCCTACCTGGATCCTTTGCTATTTGCAGACCGCACTAAAACTGCTGTTGAAGATGCTCTTCTCTATCTCTCCCACAGAGCACAATATTCCTTGACTTCTCCAGTGCATTCAATACCATACAACCCCACCTGCTGGCCCAAAAGCTAACGGACATTAATCTCAACCCACGCATAATCAAATGGATTGTGATATGATCAATAGACCACGGTTTCGAAGACTGAACCAGGCAGTATCAGATCGGATATGTACAAACATGGGGGCCCCCGCAAGAAACGGTCCTGTCACCTTTCCTGTTTATCCTTTACACAAATGTCTTTACACACAACAATGAACTGGTGACTGCTATAGTAAGCTGTATCATGAGAGGAGACAATGCTCACCACAGGGGAACAACAGAGTCCTTTGTGACATGGTGTGAGGCCAACTACCTGGACCTGAATCTACTAAAGACCAAAAAGCTAGTGGTAGATTTTAGGGGGAAAATGTTTTTCAATCAAATTTGTATTAATGGTAAAGACCTTAGTACTGTTGACTCTTACAAGAACTTGGGTGTAATAGTGGACAACAAGCTGAACTGGAAGGAGAATTCACAGTGTCTACAAAAAAGCCCAATCCAGACTGTATTTTTTAGGGAAGCTTAGATATTGTCGTTGACAAAATGCTTTGCATGTTCTACAACAATGATGTGCTGGAATGGGCCAAGGAGGACTTAAACCAGCTTGACAGAATCATCAAGAAAGCCAGTGCTACAATCAGCTGCAGTCAAGAATCAATGCAGGACATATTCATAAAAGAGCTGCAAGCTAAGACACACATGATCATGGACAATGACACCCACCCACTCCACAGCACTGTAATGCAGCACCCACTCCACAGCACTGTAGTGCAGAACAGAGGCAGCTTCAGTAGCAGGTTCATCCTGCAAAGAAGCTGCACAGAGAGGTTTAGACGGTTGTTCTTATCCACAGCAATGAGACTTAATGAGTCTAATAATGAACTGATTTATTGTGAATGTTGTTGTTGCTGCTTGTTTCCCCAGAGTAGGATTGACAACAGCATTTCTTAACTCCTTTGAATTGAACTCTATATTTTATGGCCTCTAAGGCGCATACTGTATGTGTCTATCTGTTTTCATCATGTGTTTGTTACATGTCTTCTCTTGTCCTCGTAATTTATTGATGATGCTTAGTGCTAAAACCATTTCCCAAGTCGGGATCAATAAAGTACTACTCTACTCTCTACTCGTCACAGAAAAAAGAAGCACAAATTCCTTAATTATGAATATTTTATCATGACTAAATGCAGCTTGATACAACATTGAGAAGATGAACTATCTTGACAACCCTTACGTGTGGAGTGATTGTAACTGTAGAAAGGAAATGTGCATGCAGAGTAACTCAGAGGTTGCACCAGTGTAGTCAAACAGGCAATACAGGAACACCTTTTGGACCACAAGCAGAAATAAGGCAGGTTGTGAGATATGAGATGTTGATTATGATAGGTTGTATTAGATCGTATTCTACAGACTCGGTGGCGGTTCTAGCTTATATGCCCCCCCCCCCCAAAAAAAAACACCATTCTGCACTAACTGTCATTTTTATTCACCCCAAAATACTCAATATATCACAAAACATAAAAAAACTGCATAATTTAGACGTCTTTTAAGTTAGCCTACAGCATTGGAAATTCCCCTTACTGAGCTTGGGACCTAGTCAATATAATCACAGAAAACCTTTATGATGTCATCTCAATGAAAGTTAACCAAATCAATAATGTGCTAGTTAGGTTGTAATCGTTTTGCTGCAGGCTACACACATTATGATGATGAAACTGTGTGAAATTACATCCAATGTTATGTAAGCTAGTTGGACAGAAAACTGAATATTGTTGCCCTATGTGTAATAGCATAGCAAGCAACATAGGCTAACAAACAAAAGTGTTATACTAGCCTATTTCATTACATGCATAATATTATACTCATAAAGAGATACAGTGAGGGAAAAAAGTATTTGATCCCCTGCTGATTTTGTACGTTTGCCCACTGACAAAGAAATGATCAGTCTATAATTTTAATGGTAGGTTTATTTGAACAGTGAGAGACAGAATAACAACAAAAGATTCCAGAAAAACGCATGTCAAAAATGTTATAAATTGATTTGCATTTTAATGAGGGAAATAAGTATTTGACCCCTCTGCAAAACATGACTTAGTACTTGGTGGCAAAACCCTTGTTGGCAATCACAGAGGTCAGACGTTTCTTGTAGTTGGCCACCAGGTTTGCACACATCTCAGGAGGGATTTTGTCCCACTCCTCTTTCCAGATCTTTTCCAAGTCATTAAGGTTTCGAGGCTGATGTTTGGCAACTCGAACCTTCAGCTCCCTCCACAGATTTTCTATGGGATTAAGATCTGGAGACTGGCTAGGCCACTCCAGGACCTTAATGTGCTTCTTCTTGAGCCACTCCTTTGTTGCCTTGGCCGTGTGTTTTGGGTCATTGTCATGCTGGAATACCACCCACGACCCATTTTCAATGCCCTGGCAGAGGGAAGGAGGTTCTCACCCAAGATTTGACGGTACATGGCCCCGTCCATCATCCCTTTGATGTGGTGAAGTTATCCTGTCCCCTTAGCAGAAAAATACCTCCAAAGCATAATGTTTCCACCTCCATGTTTGACGGTGGGGATGGTGTTCTTGGGGTCATAGGCAGCATTCCTCCTCCTCCAAACACGGCGAGTTGAGTTGATGCCAAAGAGCTCAATTTTGGTCTCATATGACCACAACACTTTCACCCAGTTGTCCTCTGAATCATTCAGATGTTCATTGGCAAACTTCAGACGGGCATGTATATGTGCTTTCTTGAGCAGGGGGACCTTGCGGGCGCTGCAGGATTTCAGTCCTTCATGGCGTAGTGTGTTACCAATTGTTTTCTTGGTGACTATGGTCCCAGCTGCCTTGAGATCATTGACAAGACCCTCCCGTGTAGTTCTGGGCTGATTCCTCACCGTTCTCATGATCATTGCAACTCCACGAGGTGAGATCTTGCATGGAGCCCCAGGCCGAGGGAGATTGACAGTTCTTTTGTGTTTCTTCCATTTGCGAATAATCGCACCAACTGTTGTCACCTTCTCACCAAGCTGCTTGGCGATGGTCTTGTAGCCCATTCCAGCCGTGTGTAGGTCTACAATCTTGTCCCTGACATCCTTTGGAGAGCTCTTTGGTCTTGGCCATGGTGGAGAGTTTGGAATCTGATTGATTGCTTCTGTGGACAGGTGTCTTTTATACAGGTAACAAACTGAGATTAGGAGCACTCCCTTTAAGAGTGTTCAAATAAACCTACCATTAAAATGATAGACTGATAATTTATTTGTCAGTGGCCAAACGTACAAAATCAGCAGGGGATCAAATACTTTTTTCCCTCACTGTAACATAGCTGCATACCTTTATCTTTTGCACGTTTCTCCTCTTCTTTCCTCTTTTTCTTAAACTGGGCACTGATGGCTTAGACCTTTTCTTATCCATTTGTGTTGATTTGGCACTGGAGCATCAATACATTACCCATCCCCCAACACTGTCAACCAAAAGTCAAGACTAAACCAATTCACCTTGGTGGTGTGCAGACTGGTTTTATATTATTCTTAACAATTTCGCACAAACCAGAAAATGTTTGTGAAACTATATATTCACAGTATTGTGATTGAATTGTGGTTTATTTGGTAGAATTTCATAGTGTGACTGATTTTACTAATTGCATTTGTACTGTACAAAGTTAGAGGTGCACTATTTGATAGATTGCCCCGCTCCCCCTACCTCTGGCTTCCAGTGGGGATACCTGAGGTCAACCTACCCTCTCCCCCCTCCCCATCTAGTACTTCTGAGTGGGAGACCTTCCCAGGCAGTAGCCTGCCTAGCTCACAAACTAGAATCAGGGCGCCCACTCCGACAAGGTTAATTGACCCACAGTCCCACACGGTGACATGATATCATTGACGTGACGTGCAAATGAACGATAGAAAACCTATTGTGCAAATGTCACCATTCCAAAAAATATTGTGTGGGGGCCCTGTACCACCCCCGGCAATGCCCATGTCGCCTATACCTAAATCCGCCACTGTGTCTGAATTATAAACAATGTATATGAGAAGAGGTTATAGTAACAATCTAACACTTTACACTTTAACGTCTTGAAATATTACATTTTATTGACAAAACAACTCTCTGTACAATGTTGCATTGAATATCGTCACTAAAGCAGCATACAGTATAGCCAGTCTATGTCATTTGTAATAATCTATTGCATATAGGCTCCATCTTCCATTGCCTAGCCCTAGTGTTTATAGAAAACATATAAATGAACATAGAAACATCAACATTTATGGCATATCATGGACAGAAGAACCTTACCCTGAAATATTGCTCTGATGTATTTATTTTCCCATTGTTTATTATAACAATAACACAAACATAAATAGCAGAGGTGTCATGCCCAAAGGGGTCACAGGGGCACATGCCCCCCTCAGATTTGTCCTGTTTAAAGATATTTACATTATATACAGTATATACAGTGCCTTCAGATGGTATTCACACTCAACTTTTTCCACATTTTGTTTTGTTACAAAGTGGGATTCAAATTGATTTCATTGTCATTTTTTGGTTAATGATATACACAAAATACCATGTTATGTCAGTGGAAGAAAAAGTATATATATTTTGTATTAATGGAAAATAAAACACTAATATATCTTGATTAGATAAGTATTAAACTCCCTGAGTCAATACATGTTAGAATCCCCTTTGGCAGTGATTACAGCTGGGAGTCTTTCTGGGAAAGCCTCTAAGAGATTTGCACACCTGGATTGTGCAATATTTGCCCAATATTCTTTAAAAAATGTGTCAAGCTCTGTCAAGTTGGTTATTGATCACTGCTAGACTGCGATGTTCAAGTCTTGCCATAGATTTTCAAGGTGATGATTTAAGTCAAAACTGTAACTAAGCCACTCAGGAACATTCAATGATGTCTTGGTAAGCAACTCCAGTGCATAATTGGCCTTGTGTTTTAGATTATTGTCCTGTAGAAATTTAAATTTGTCTCCCAGTGTCTGTTGGAAAGCAGACTGAACCAGGTTTTCCTCAAGGATTTTGCCTGTGCTTAGTTCTATTCCGTTTCTTTTTATACTAAAAAAACTCCCTAGTTATTTCCAAACAATAACATGATACAGCTACTTTAGTGCAAACAGGATGCATGTTTTGGAATATTTGTTATTCTGTACAGACTTCCTTCTTTTCACTCTGTAATTTATGTTACTATTGCGGAGTAACGATGTTGTTGATCCATCCTCAGTTATCTCCTATCACAGCCATTAAACTCTGTTATTGTTTTAAAGTCACCATTGGCCTCATGGTGAAATCCAAGAGTGGTTTCCTTCCTCTCCGGCAACTGATTTAGGAAGGATGCCTGTATCTTTGTAGTGACTGGGTGTATTGATACATCATCTAATGTGTACAATTAATAACTGCACAATGCTCAATGTCAGTTTTTTTTACCCTTCTACCAATATGTGCCCTTCTTTGCAAAACACAGAAAATCCTACCTGGTCTTTGTAGTTGAATCTGTGCTTGAAATTCACTGCTCGACTTAGGGACCTTACAGAAAATTGTATGTGTGAGGTACAGAGATGGAGTAGTCATGTTAAACAGTATTATTGTATACAGAGCGAGTCCAGGCAACTTATTATGTGACTTGTTAATTAAGCACATTTTTACTTCTCAACTTATTTAGGCTTGCCATAACAAAAAGATTGCATACTTATTGACTCAAGACAGCTTTTAATTTTTTATTAATTCGTTAACATTTCTAAAAACACAATTCCACTTTGATATTATGGGGTATTCTGTGTAGATCAGTGACACACAATCTGAATTTAATAAAACAATTCAATACTACTAGCCACCTAGCAATTTTATGTTGGCTTTAGCTATCCCAGATAGGTTGAGGCAATCAATCAAGTTAGAGTAGCTAGCTTGTCTAACTATCATCTTCGCTGACATGCCTGCTGGCAAGATCGGTAGACTTTAGAAAAGCAAGCAATAACTAAATGTACTGAATAAGACTCACATTCCTTTCAATATTTTACCCATATTTTAGCAGAGATGCAGAGAAGCATATTTAGTTTCTTTAAAGAATAACCACTAATCAGGAGGATACAGACAGCTCAAAAGGTATGCTTAGATATGCAGAAAAACAAAAGTGTTTAACATAGAATTAAGCATAATGATTATGGCTTTAGATGGCAAGACAAATATGTGTAATGTGTTTGAAAAATTCCAAATTCTCCAACTAATGAACAGGACCCAAGTTCCCCTCCTGACCACCCCCAAGCCATCCTCACATACTTTGTGCCCCTCATATTTTTGGAGTACATGACCCCCCTGATAAATAGTACAGATATTCAAAAATTACAACATTATAAAGAACATTAATTAAACAAAAGTGAAGGCATTCATTCATTACTGTATTTCATCCATATGCTCTGTTCCAATGTAGAAGCGTAGTGACGTTGGCGCGTGTTTTACGCACGCATAACATAGCGTAGCCACATAGCATGCTCTGCACTGCCTCATGTCATTATGGGAATGCGATACTGTTACACTGCAGATATTGATTGATTTTATTGATATGTGTTAGGACTTGTAGTGAAAGGCGACATTTAGCCTTGCATTAATCCCTTATGCATACTTCAACTTTAGGTAGCTAGAAGGAATGGTTTAAAATGTAAAATGCTCAAATCATATGCTCTTATAAGAGGCCTAATTTGTCGAATAGTATGCACCGGTATTTAGGTTAGCGTTTCCCTTGTAGCCCATGCAATGGTCTACCTGTGTGCAAACAAACCCCCATCAACAAGGGCGTCTATCTTTCGCAACGTCCATGTTTGTGTAGGCCTACATGTAAATATTTACGCATTCAAACCGCCGTCAGACAACTAAAATATGAAGCTTACTACCACCATGGCTATTGGCTACTGTTAAGATAAATGGCCAGTTATTTTCTGTTATTGGTGCTTATTCCGCTCACAAATGTGCTCTATTCTAGTCAGACAGCTGCGGCTGTTCTCGTGAACAAACGCGACAGGCGCGCGCCAGCAGCTGACATCTCCAGTCCTGCGCTGAAGCCTGTCTCCATATTCTGAATGCACCTAGTGTCTCATTTTTATTCGATTAAATATAATTTAACATTGTTTACGAATACATGATTCATTTTAAATAGCATATCTGTGCTGTAGTGCCGAGATTCGTTCTGGGCAGGTGTTTAGGCGTTTGTTATTCAAGGTTTTAAAATGAAGACCACGTTTTACGCTATATTTTGATACTGAAGGTTGGGATTGATCTGCTTTTGCTTTGGGCAGTTGATGACTGGTTTGGGGGCTTATTGTTTTAGGACAAAGATCATCTCAAGTCTGGACTCGCAGGAAACCAAATACTGGCATTTGTTTTTCATACCACTTCTACTTTGGAAATACTGTGAAATAAGACAAGGTTTTAGTGTTTGGTTTTAAAACATTGGAAATGTTGAAAGCATACTCATGTCATGTCTTGATGATGCCTACTGTCAGATCCTGAAATATAGCTGCTTATTCAGGTAGGCTATATCAAATTTGGTTCAGTCAAGTCTTAAACTGCTACGCTATGTTTTGTTCATTTTATGATAAGTTTATTTTAAAAACATCATGTTATCTTGTTTCAGGACCATGCTCTCAACGGTAGGCTAGTATAGGCTAGTGCTGAATAAAATATTATAATAAAGTGGTAGGTGTACATTGTAGACTATATGGTAAATATTCAGTTTGAGACGATACACCATTGATATATGACATCTTAAAATATTTTAAATAAATATTTTATTTAAATATATACATATAGTTTTGAACAAGATTGAAGTCCTTACCTTATGCACTGCAATGTGTCCTGTCAATTAGTGAGCTTACCTGTTGGGCTTCAAAGCACGGACGCCAAAATTGGCATTTGTCATCCGCCACCCCTTAAAATGATGATTTGTTTAGTAATATATGAAGAAAAACATTCTAAAAAATTACATTTTAAACTTCAGGAGCTTAATTACCTTCTCATTGTGTGAGTGGAAAGCTCCTTGTCCCAGTGGATACATCTCTGCACTTTTGGAGAGGGACACTTGGAGACAATGCTCTCTTTTTGCTTGATTGCATCATATTCACACCATAATATTTTCCTCTGCATTCAAATGGTCTGTTTCAATAAAACGGGGTCTCTGTGTGTCCAAAATACCCCCTAGCAATGATTTTGGGCCACTCTAAGAGGCCCCAAGGCTTGGTGAATCCACAAAAACCCAGTGTAAACTCTCTGAGAGCTCATTTGTGCAGCAAGTGACAATTGCTTCTCAGTATTGGCTGTATGACTGGTGGATGGGCCATATGATGTGAAAGCCATTGGGGGGGAGGACAGAGGGAGTTAGGGGAGGGTTATTTGCTATAGGGCCAGTGGCATACCGTTTGAAAGGGACATGTTGGTGCCTGTGGGACTATGTACCCAAATAGGCCCTTACTGAGCATCTGGGGACTTCTGTATTTTACAGTAATGGTTGAGTCCAAAATGAGCACCCCTACACATTCAACTTACATGGAAGTGCCCCTTTTGCAGGGATTTCTGGGAAGAAGAAGGAGGCTATCGAGGTTGGGACTTTGGAGAGAGAGAGGTATAGAGAGAGGCACTTTGTAAAGGTAAGAAAAGCTATGTTCCACTATGGTTAGGGTGCCATTGGATGAATATGGGGTATATTGAGACTCTAATCTCAAAATATATCCAGAAAAATTATGGTTTTCAGGTGCTAGGTGGTGTCTGTATAATGTTATAGAGAAGGGAGGGTCAGGCCATTATGCTGTGCATAAACAAGGAAATATGGAAGCACGGCTAGGGGGAGCCATAGCTGGGAAAGGAAGGGAGCTTGCTGGCTCTATGCTACTGCAGAGGAGATGTTGGTTGGATTTAGTACTCACAAAGTCAGTAAAACTCCGGAAGAAACTGTATTGTTGTCTATTGTGTTAATTAGTCAGTTATTGTCAGATTTATATTGGTCTCAGGGCTGTTGTCCAAAGGGAAGTGCCCAAACTGCCTCACAGGCTGTGCTCTGTAAAGAAAGATGGGAAGCTGTCATGATTGAACAATAAGAGACAAATTATTCAAATAAAGAGGAAACATGCAAATGGTAAACTTTGTAAAGATTTTAGTGTGAGATAACATGTAGAATTTTGTTAGCTTGCTCTGCTATGTGCTTTTTTAGAGAGCTGTAAAGATGGCCGCTCCACTGTAGGGAGAGTGGTGAGAGTAACTGCCCACTTCCTGATTGAAGCACCATCGCAACAGCTTTGTTTGCATTCATGCTCAGGCAAAATGTGTTGTTTGAATACAAATTACCAGCTTTAACTTAGAATTAAGTTAATTATTTTGGAAATAATGGTGGTATTTGAGGTTACAGGACATGGGCCTAGACTAACTGCTTCAAACAGGGAGTGCTGCAATGTTCTGAATCTCTGAAGGCTCAGCTATACAGTAGCACAGTGGTGATCGGTTAACCAGAAAGGGAGACGTTAGTTTAACTGCCGTGGGGCCTGGTCAGCTCTTTCCCTGAAATAACATATTAGGTTGACAGCCCATATACATCAACTTTTCCATGCATACACTTTTATACTGTGTAGAAACAGTTTACTATGGGATGGGTAGAATTGAAACCACCAGTTATAAAGCATTCAATTGGGAGGAACAGTTAAGCACAGGCTTCATTTGCACAAAGGGTTAAATTACATTGCCGCTTGCTTACATTTCTGTGATGATGATAGACAGAGTATTAATGTGAAAATGTCTGTAATAGTGTTTTATGTTTCTTAATTTACTTAATTCTTTGCTGCTTTTGTAGTTTTAGAAGTAAAAAAAAATGGCCCCCAGGTTAAAGAAAACAATTAACCCTTTCATGACCTACTTTTCAAAGCCGTATTGGGTTGAGTCAGGGCCGATGGGTAACAAATTATTTCTCAGATGCGGTGTTATCTGTAAAGGGAAAGACACCAAAATAGAAATAATTACCCAAATGAATTAGAAATTGTAACCATAGATATATTTCAGATCTCAGAAAGTGACATATGTTGTCTCACCGGTGTGGTAAGGGGCACCGGAAGCCAGATCATATTCTCATGAAAACTGGGCTTTTAATCAGATTTCTTTAAGCTGCTATCTCCCCATTTGCTTCTTTTCAAGTGCCTTATTTCCCCCATATTAATTTAAATAGCATCCTATCCAAACCCACTAACTAATATTTGCCTGAATGTAAAGGGTTAAAACGTGCTCTGGAGAGACATTGCTACGCAGTCCATATAGTTGGTGCTGAAATCTGACTGAGTTTTTTCCCCCATAAAAATATGTACATTTACTGCCCCCTCTGGTAGATTCAGGCACAAGATTGAGTGGGAACAAAGACAAACAGGCAACCTGGGTATTCCTCACACTATGGTGTGCAGTGCCTCAATTCTTGATAAACCCTTGTCTCCGCCTGTACATGTGGGTGAACCTCTGCCAGAACCCATGTACATTTAGCCACTGTTGTAATCCCACAACTGGGGTGCATGTTTTTAGTGGCTGTGGTCTCAGCAGGCATTCCTATCCTGTCATTTGCACTCAATGAGGTGAGAGACTAAAAGAGAGATTATGAGCAGGCTCTCACTTTGACACCGCTCTCAGTCTGATATCTGTCAAATTCAACTCGTGACTTTGGTACATTAAGGCTGTGCTTTTTCAAAAACACCTTAGACTACAATTACGTGTTTCTGTAACATATTTGAACATGAGCACAAGTACCACTGTGAAGAATGAGAAATCACTTCTCAGACATTAATCCTCAACTCATATAAGTTAATTTAGCCTCTGAATTCCTCCACTAGAACACGGTGAAATGATCTAACTTCATGTACAGTAATGTCTTTGATGTAGTACTATAGTTATGTCAACCGTGCTGCCCTAAAACAGGTTTCTCTTCCACCAATATTGAGCTCAGTCTGTCGTCTCTGCTTCTCTGTATGACTCAGTGTCCCACCCAGTGGCTGTTAGCGCACATTGCTTCTAACTACCACTCAAAGGGCATGATTTCCTCATTTAGCCTGCTAGCGTTGCTATCGCAGCTACACTGGAGCTATCAGTCTCTTCCATAGAGGCACATTCAACTCGTCCTGGTGCTGAAGTGCTGAACAGAGGGCTGCTATGCTTAAAGAGAAAATTGTTAACTCCTTCACTGCCAAATGCCACTGCTACTCCAGATTTTAGACTTCTGTTTTGGTTTGTAGCTACTGTATGTTCTACTGCAGCAGTAGCCATGTGATGCAGCAAAAAGTGGATTGAAGAGTATCCCCCCCCCCCATATTATTTTGGCTACATCTCTTCTGTGCGCTCCTTAGAAACAGCTGACAATGGGAGTCAGTTGCACGACAGCTGTGTGACTGTTGTTAGTAGCTGTAAAACAGAAACGCAACAGTGAACACCCTCATCTCAGTAGGTCTTTGTGTGCATCATGTGGCATCATATATAAGAACTTTCAAGATCATGTCCATGTAAACCCACACCTGAAGAAAAACACAGCTAAAAACAAGAAACAACATATTTTGTATTTGTATTTCAAACATGTGGAAGAGATGACCCAGCATTTTACCTTAAAGCCACCTCAGTTTCAGTTGCAGTGATCTAGGTACACCTTTGGAAACAACTGCCACTCTTTGAAAAGGTCCATCACTCTCACTCATGCAGGTTAAATTAGCACTGTGAAATTATTTCACTTCATGTAAAGTAGTGTCTTTGATGTAGTACACAACAGTTTAAGCAACTGTGTTGCCATAGTACAGGTTTCTCTTCCACCAAGATTAAGCTCAGTCTGTTGTCGTCTCTGCTTCTCTGTATGACTCGGTCCTGCCCAGTGTCTGTTAGCTTCCATTGGTTCTGACCACCACTTCTACTTCCACATTCCACCTACTAGCACTGATATCACGGCTACTCTGGAGCGATCATTCTTTTCCATAGAGGCACATTCAAAGCAGCGTGGTGCTGAAGTGTTGAACGGGGGGCTGCTATGCTAACAGAGATAGCTGTTAACTCCTTCACTGACAAATACAATGTCCTTGTGTAGTAGGCAATGTGATCCCCTGTTAAAAACTGCATGAAAGGCTGTAGAGAGAAATGCTGTCTAATCTCATCTAGAAATTGAAAGAACACTATTAGCTGTGCACAGATGCAGTCATATTTTCCCCAAATCTTGATGGATGTTGTCTTTTCTTTAGGCGTCACATCGATCAGAGCACGAAGTCGCAGTCCAGGAGCTTGTCAAACCCTCCAACGTAAGCAATTACAATTCCTCCACTCACTTGTCAACGGCTACAAATACTTCTTTACAAATTTTACTCAGATCATTTTACTTAGATATTTTACTCACATGGATAATACAAAGGCTCTGTCTGACACTTCTTAATATAGCCTACATACTCCGCTTTGATTACAGCTTTCACTATTTTACCTACATTTCTGTCAAATAATAAGTGTGTTTTATGGAAACTTATTTTGTTTGTTGCTACAACTCTGGGTGTCAGTTGCTCGATAGCTGTGGTACGGTTGAGGGCAGCTGTGAACACCCTCATCCCAGTAGCTTTTTGTGTGCAGTTGTATCATCTGGCATCGTATAGTGTATTTTATGTAGTACACTACAGTATAAGTCAACCGTGCTGGCCCACAACAGGTTTCTCTTTCACCAAAACTGAGCTCAGATATTCTACCTGCTTCTCTGTATGACTGTGTCCCGCCCAGTGGCTGTTAGCGTCCATTGCTTCTAACTACCACTCAAAAGGTATGACTTCCTCACTGGAGCGACCAGTCCCCTCCATAAAGGCACATTCACATCGGTCTTGTGCTGAAATACTGAAAGGAGGGCTGCTATGCTAATGTAACGGAGGTAAGAAAGTGACATAAGCTTATTCCACACAACTAGCTTAAATGTCGCCAATGGTGCTATCGTATCGGATCATTTTCTATAGAGCAACTGGTTAGGAAGTTGTCAATGAGGGCGGTCACGTGTGGCGGTCACGTGTGTTTGCGATTAGACCACCACTGGTTTGAGCCCAGTAAGGGGACGCAGGGACAGTGGAGGAAGCAAAGCTGTTAGCGGCACACTGATTTAGCTTTCACTAACAGAGATGGCGATTAACACCTTCACTGCTGTCCAATATCATCTGGAAATTGAAGGGACACTATAGGCATCTGAGTCACAGACCAGGAGCTAGCCATTACAATTCATCCACTCACCTGTCAACAGATACAAATACAGAATTTTAAAGATACAACATTTTACTTAGATATTTTATTCACAACAATGATACAAAGGCTCTGACACTTCTTAATGTAGCCTACATATCACCTCCACTTTGATTAAAGCGGTCACAATTTTACATATATTTCTGTTTTACGTAACTTTACTGCAATGTGTACAGTTTTATTTTAGCTGTTGCTATAGCTCTGTGCACCCCTTAGCTGACAATGGGTATCAGTTGCACGACAGCTGTGGTACTGGCGTTAGTATAATGGATGTCACGCTTCTTGCTTAGCGAGTACCACTTCCTCCTGATTCGGCTCACACAGAGGCTCAAACCCAGGACCTCTTGTTTTCTAGCACATGTGACCGCCCTCCCGACGCGTCTTACCAGTCACGCCACACAAAAAGCTAGCTATATGGTGGCACAAAGTGGGGAGACTCCAGGGTGAGGAGTAAGTTTTACATATCTCCAAGTGCTACATTAGAAGCTGTCTCGAAACAGCAACCATGGTCACCCTCATCTCAGTAGCTCTTTGTGTGTGCAGTTGCATCATAACTTTCTAGATAATTTCCATGTAAACCTTCTGAAGACACAGCCAAAGAAAACCACAAAATATTTCAAAAATCTTTTAGCACTTTGTCATTGTCACTCCTCATTCCTCTAGTTCCATTCACATTAATGAAAGATTTCCATGGAAGTTGGCATCACTCAACACTGCAGCCGTGGGATAGTGAACCAATCAAAAGTGGATTGAAGAGTAGCCTTTTCCCCGTAACCCAATCAGCATTGTGTATGCATGAGCCACTCCTACACCCTGCCCTTACATGGCACGGAGGACTGGCCAAGGTCTTACAGATGGATGTAAAGGCTGCTAGTTCAGAGACAACAGAGCCACAATACCAAGACCACTACAACTATTACTACTACCACTACAGAACCACAATTACCAAGAGTACTACTACAGAACCAGGAGGGGAACAGCTTCCGACTTGACTCAGGTAAGATTCGATTACTAATCATAATTTTAGATTAAATCAATGGACATTGAATTTATCTAGCACAATAACATGTTTTTTTTGGTCACAATTTCAGATTGAATAATTCTAGTTGTAGATCGCACTGATATCAAAAGACGTAATCCCTTCCAATGATTACATAAAAAATGGTACATTCCTCAATGGGGCGGTAGGGTTGCCTAGTGGTTAGAGTGTTGGACTAGTAATCGAAAGGTTGCAAGTTCAAATCCCCGAGCTGACAAGGTACAAATCTGTTGTTCTGCTCCTGAACAGGCAGTTAACCCAGTGTTCCTAGGCCATCATTGAAAATAAGAATTTGTTCTTAACTGACTTGCCTAGTTAAAAAATACTCTGAGAAGACTATTTAACTAACATTTCCATCTAATGTGTGACATACATGGTATTTTAAACTCCAGTTTCAGAACTGGACAGCAACCATTGGCTGCAGCAGAATACTTTTAATGTTCTGTTTGTTAAAAATAAGGGGCATAATGTTGTGTCCCAATGTTGTAGAGAGTCAGCCGATGTTCAAAGAGCAGACTGTAATCTGT
The DNA here is from genome assembly GCF_016432855.1 of Salvelinus namaycush. Classification (NCBI taxonomy): domain Eukaryota; kingdom Metazoa; phylum Chordata; class Actinopteri; order Salmoniformes; family Salmonidae; genus Salvelinus; species Salvelinus namaycush. The sequence goes on from NC_052311.1 coordinate 49,512,551, forward strand.
TCTTCAGGTGTATGACAATATTCTATTATTATTCAGCTAAATTCCAGATGCAGTTGCAGAATGTGCGTACACACTAAAAAGTTTGTCAAAGATTCACGAGGCTGCTTTGTGAATATTCTGAATAAAAGTCAAAGCAAATCACCCCATATGATTGAAATGCAATAAAGTTGGCACTACTTGCAGACATGAGCGATGTAAATACTAAAATACTCTCTTCTCTCTCTAGGACGACAGTGAAGTCGTATGTGTAGCAGCAGCTATGAACAAGGAGACAGTGGTCATAATCCTACAAGCCATGGAGAAAGTCTGCTCCTTCTCCGCCACCATCAACCCACTCTTCGACATAGTCACTGCAGTGGTGAAGGTGACAAAGAACCTGGTCGCCAAAGACCTCACCCAAGACCTGGACACCCAACAATTGGGCCACATCCACGCCAAGCTGGAAAGCATCTCCAAGACAAACCAACAGATTCTGAAGCAGATTCACCTGAACGAGGTCAATGAGAAGTACAGCAAGTATGAGGAGTATATCAAGCACCAGTACACCGCCCTCAACACCATGGTGGAACAGTTCAAAAACCACCCTGAGGGAAGAGAGCGCTACATGAAAGATTTCCAGGAAGTCTATGAGAGAGACAAGGATACCCTTGCTCTAGACACATACTACAGCAGTGTCGTAAAAGAGAATAAAACTTTTGAACAAAGGGGTTTGCTGGAGGTGTACCTAGAGCACTACAAGCAAAACCGAGATGTCATGGAGAAAAAGTGTTCCCAACTGTCTAATGTCTTTCGCATGGGCCTGATGACACTAATGGCATATACGGTGGTCACAGAGGATGATGAGGTTGAAGTCAGGGAGAAATGGGCCCCCAGGGTGAAGAAAATTCAGGCCAAGATGGATGAGGCGCTGGCCCAGTGTGAGGGGAACTGATCCTCATCCACTCCCAGGGTCGGGTGTGCATATGAGGGCTTTAAAGGGATACTTTGGGATTTTGGCAATGAGGCCCTTTATCTACTTCACCAGAGTCAGATGAACTCATGGGTACCATTTTTATGTCTGTGTCCAGTATGAAGGAAGTTAGAGGTAGTTTTGTGAGTCATTGCTAACTAGCATTAGCGCAATGACTGGAAGTCTATGGGTATCTGCGAGTCATCTAACTCTGGGGAAGTAGATAAAGGGCCTCACTGGCAAAATCCAGAAGTATCCCTGTAAGGTTAAAAGCTGTTTGGAGTCTAGTCCTCTTCCCTCAATTTAAAAAGAAAAGTAATTTCCTTTTGGGTGGTGGGCGATATTCTTTGTCAATGAATGGAATGGATTAAATCTAGATTGTATAATATTTTGCTATGATCAGTATTGCACTTCAGCCCTCATGTTTTCTATTTACCACTGCCGACTCTGTCATTTATTTTCAGAAATGAGTCTGAATGCATACTTTATGGTAACCTTCGATTAAGTGTACTTTTGCTTCTTGACTTTTTCTAAATAAATGCTTTTTTGCACTTGTTATTAATTGTTATTAATTTTTATGCTCTTACATGGAGTTATGTAATCACCAATGGTGATAAAATATAGTCCACTTTATTAGGTTCAAAACACTTACACAGAGAATGTTACAAAGCGTACAACATACTGATGAAGTTGATTTTCAACCGTGTTGGCCAGTGTTCATTTCAAACTATTTACAGAGTTACAGAACTTCAGTGAGTGTTTAATTTTTTAATTTAACTAGGCAAGTCGGTTAAGAACACATTCTTTTTTACAATTACGGCCTACCGGGGAACTGCCTTGTTCAGGGGCAGAACAACAGATTTATTTTACCTTGTCAGCTTTGGGATTCGATCCAGCAACATTTCGGTTACTGGCCCAACACTCTAACCACTAGGCTACCTGCCGCCCCTAAAAAAGCTAACATTAACTCTGTGTAGTGTGGAACAATAGATACTTTTTTGTCTTAAATGTAACACTATTAGAGTTTAAAACATTCACTTTTCTTTTTTTAAGAACTTGTCAATAGATTGCTCTACTCTCTCTCTTTCTCTTAGACTCCTGTCTCTCAATCAGAAGCTACCATCCTTCCCAACCCTTTCAAGCACTACCTGGTTTTGACTTCTGTGTCGTGACCCCCTGCTTGCCATCATGTCGGAGATGGAGATCGTGGAGGACCGGGCCAAGCTGAAACAGGGCCTGGTGAAGGTGCTGCAGTGTGTGGCCACCATCTCATCTGCTGCGGCTGTGGTCAACCCCATTTTTGGCCTGGCCGGCTCTCTAATCCGAGTGGTGCTGCACCACGTGGATGATGAGGACATCCAGACACTGAAGCGCGAGTTTGGCTCAGTCAACCGTGCCCTGGACCAGCTGTCCCAGCAGAACCGCGGCGCCCTGCTACAGATCAAGAAGGAGACGCTGGACGGTCAGTACTGCCGTGTGGAGGAAAACCTGCGCAACCAGTTCCGCAAGTTCATGGAGATGGTGGAGGCACGGCCCGAGCACTGTGAGCGCAAGAAGGACGACTTCGAGGAGAGCTACTCCAACGACCTAGGCGACCAGAACCTGCACACACTCTACGAGGGTGTGGTGGGCAAGCCCAAGCTGTTCAGCCGGCCCATCCTGGAGGTGTACCTGAAGCACTCGCAGGGCGACCGCCGCACCATGGAGAACCTGTGCACGCGCCTCACATACCTCTTCTGCATCGGCCTGATCGCCCTCATGGGTTACGCCGCTGTCATCGGAGACGACGAGGAGGGCATCAGCGACGAGTGGACCAAGAAGATGGAGCACGTGCAGGAGAGGATGCAGGAGGCCCTCCAGAAATGCAAGTGAAGAAGAGGAGGAGAAGGAGGTGTAGAGGCTGCTACTTATCCTCCATACGTAGGACTCTCTCCTCTCCACATTCCCTCTAGGACCCCCCCCATCACTTTTCTCCTTACTCCAGGACAGCTGTGTATACAACGTCTCTATTTATTCAACCAGTTAATTGACTATCAATGTGGATCATAGGAGGTTGGTGGCACCTTAACTGGGGAGGACGGGCTCGTGGTAATGACTGGAGCAGAATTAGTGGAATGGTATCCAATACATCAAACACAGTCTCCAGGTGTTTGCCATTCCATATGCTCAGTTCTGGCTATTATAATGAGCCCTTCTCCCCTCATCAGCCTCATGTGATGTGAATTCATTATTCTTTAATGATCACATGGCTATTCACTGTTGGTATCTATGAGTTAGAGGTAAGTAAATTGAATGAAAACAGTTAGTTATTTGCCTCATCCACAGCAGTAGTCAATGAACAGACCTATATAATACGTGCATGTTGATATGGAAACCTGCATACACAGCGGTCTGACGATCAACATTTGGACTGGCTCTCAATTAGATTTAACTATGCCATTCCTATCTTCTAAAGAGTAAGATGGAGTGGTTTTAATGTCTGACAATATTCAGCACTTTTGAAAAATTTGTTCTCGCTGGTATTTGCTGGTGATTTAGAGGGAGACACAGAGAACAGGCTCATTCTGTTGCATGAATGTAAGATTCACCATAATGGGTATCTATTTGAACAGATATATACTCCATGCAATTCTAATAGTGCCACTGATGCAACCTAGCACTTTCAGTAAAAAAAAAACATTACCTATACTGTGGACACTATTAACATAGCATGCCAATTGCCTAAATACAAAAACAATTGACTTTACAGTGGGTTAACTGGTATTACTTTTACTTATTACTGTAGGTCCTTTGTAACTATATATCTGCAGCTAAATTAACTGTTATTTAGCATTTAATTGGAAATAGCATTAAAAAAACGATTGATAAATAATGCACTGTAAAATCTAACTTAACCAAAATCTAACTTAAAACAAATATCCAAAGTTATCTAAGAATGTATTTTTGGTGGGGATCCTATAGTTAACCCCCCTTTAAGTGCTTCCTCTCTTATTGGTTCTCTTGTATCTCGGATAAATTAAGTATTAGCAAAAATGTTTGTTTGTTTTTACCAAGGGTGCGTTCATAAATTCACTCTGGCCATCTACTACGATTTCAGAGCAGTCTGAGTGTGTCAGAGCGCAGAATAACTGATTAATTTTCGAACACTCAACACCCGTTGAATATGACCGGTGTCAATAAACATCTGCAAAGAAAACGTATTTAAATTGTTGCCAGCAGCACAGTTAGTCACCAAAACTCTAGACAACACGAGTGAGGTGTTCTCTCATTTGTGTCTTGAAGTAGCTAGCAAGCTAGCCAACTTTAGCCAGTTAGCTTAGGTGCTTGACTGCCACCAGAAATACGTACTGGTACTTAACTACATAATGTTAACGCTGCACAGAAGAATAGAACAATAAGATGAATTCTAGTCTAAATACTGTAATATTTAATTGTGGTGGAACAGTAATATATTGTGTAGGCCTATATTAGAAAATATCTTGTGTAACACAATCATTATTACTGTATACCTCAGGGAGTTCCCTGCTGGCTTCATCTAAATGGATGGTGTCGATCGAGGGAAGAGTGGTCTGTGTTTTGGAAAATCAGTCCAACTTTGCTGCTGCCCTCTCTGTGCTCTTCGGCTGTTTCTACGTGTTCAATACAGAGTACCAGGAGACAGCCTCAGCAACACTGGAGTTTATTCAGAGGCAAGTATTGAACATTTATTGATCCAGCACTTACATTTGTCTTGCATGCCTTGCAGTTAAATTACATTTTGTTTTTGCTTATCTCAGTTTTGAGAGACTTACTTAGTGTTGCAAAGGGAGGGTATATTACTGGAAACTTTAGTTTACCAGTAAACTACCAGATTTTTGGTATCTTTCAAGGATTTTATGTAATCTATTACAATACATATAGTGGCCCTTTTGGGTACCTCAGATTACCACAGGTGTCTGTAATTATCTCTGGCCCTCTGTGTGGCCTTTTCACATGTAAATATATGAAATAATTAAAGAAGATGATTTTAAAATAGAAAAACAAAGCTGTAAAACATCCTAAATATAATTCGATTTTTTTCATTAATTCGGCTATTTTCTCTTGAACCTTATAGTCTATCTACAAGAAACTCATGGACAATATGGACACATATATAAAAAAATTATACTATATATGAATACATATGTTTTAAAGTTATTCAAGTATAAATTACCAAAGTTACAATAGATTGCCATACATTTTCTCCTAACTACCAAAATTACTGAAGATTCTGGTAGATTGGTAAATTACCGGTAGCTTTGCAACCCGAATTGAAAGAATTGTGAAAGCAATGCCTGGATTGACTAACTCTTCTATGTTGACTGTTTAGGTGTCTAGTAGGGATCAACCCAAATGAAGGAACCAAATGCTCTTCATACCTTGATTCAGAAGCCGGGGTGAGCCGCAGGACTGGAAGAGTTGTGCAAAGGAAGACCGATGCAGTTGCCGCCTTCCTCAAAGACCTGACTGAATTTGAATGGTGAACCAGTTTCATAGGAGATGCAAACACACAAACAAGGATGCACATACATGATGCATAGCTTCAAATGTTGTAATGTTGCTCTTATTTAATATCAATCAATCACCACTACAGATTGCAATTGAGATCTGTCATCTTGGAATATTTGTCCTATGTTTCTGTTGGCTGGTCCTGTCTGTGATGGGGAAACGTGATTTTATAACTTTTATGTTATAATGATGTTCTAAATGATTACTGGAAGTGTTTTTTTTGTTGACAAATTTAAGACGTTTTGTAGACTTATTGTAAACAAAATCAGTGTGATAAATTCTATTTTGTTCGTACCGAGTTCCCATTTCCCTACAGTGTTAAAGGGGCAGTGCAGTTAAACTTGATTTTCCTGCTTTGTTATATATTTCCACACGATGAGGTTGAAATAAAACTTATGTCCTTTTTTGTGTAAGAGCTGTTTGAAAATTGCCTGGAATTGCAGCCAGTCTAGTTGGGATGGAACTTTTTGTCCCACCTCATGACGTCGCAATGTGATCTAATTATAATAGATCAATGATTGTTCATCTGGGTAAGGGGGTGGGCTCTAGACCATCCTGTCAGCCGATCTGGTCTGTGTATGTAAATAATGTATACTCAAATGTGTTTCCTAATGCCCACATGATCAAACTGAGCATTTTTAGGGCCAAAGGAGGCTCAAGGAAATAAATGGTTAAACATACAGTATATGTTGGAGTTATTTTTCATTAAATACAGTGAATTTTTATACATATGGTGATGATTTAAAAATAGAATTACAAAGAGTGCATGGGGGCTTAAGCTGTTATCTTTTTCAATATTACTTATTTGTGATAAAACGTCCTGTTTTGGATTAAACTGCATTTTGCCATTGCCAGTCTAGCTTGAGGAATGGAATTTGTCTACTCCTTACAGTGAGGTGTTTTTCTCTGACTGGTAGCCGATTAATTTCACACCTTAAATTACAGTAAAATGTTTAAAAAAATTAAGTACAATTGGCCATAAATCAATAAAATCTCCATTAATCCCCCATTCATTCAACCTGTACTTGATGTGTGTGTTCTGCTGCTGAGTAGTTTATTTAAAAACTGTTTCACTTGAATGGATTAATAGTGAGTTGGGAGGCTATGATCAAACTCACCCAATCTAGCTGATTCTATTAGGTGACACTCAGGTTACCTGTTCAAGAGGTCATTTTGACTGCATCTACTGTTTATTGTCAAATCAAATGTACTATCCATGTGCTCTTCTTGACACGCTTCTGTTTGTTTCTTTGTTCATTCTTTATCAAATTTAACCAATAGAACTCATGGCTCAACGAAGGTGTGTGACAACTGCAAAAAGTTGTTAAATTGTGCTTCTAAAATATGTGAGAGCTGCAAAGCAGTGCAGCCTTTCAAGAAATACCACAAATTACGCAATAAGGCAATGGACAAGACACTGATGGAGTGGGCAAGAAAGACCATCCTGCACAACAACGTTGCCAGGTTCCTGGACTCACTTTTTATAATGGTAACTCTCTACATTTCTGGACACATTCTTAGCTTTATTCCATTTGAATTGAACTAATTCCCATTTTATTTATGATTTGCAGCCATCTGATTGAAATGATAATTCTCTAAACCCTTTTGTCTTCTTCAGCTCCGGAAAGTGCATGCTCTGGGCTTTAGGCCCGTCCTCCTCATAGGGAAGCAGTCCCGTGGAGGCTGCTGGGGAGTAGAAATCATGATGCCCACCAACCCTCAGCCAGGTCTGGAGGAGGACTGCCTCCAGGAGCTGCTCAAATACTATGAATCTTTACTGAAGCGTAAGTTACTCTCCACTCTCAACAGCATCCACAACATACACTGAGTGTACAAAACATTAAGGACACCTGCTCTTTCCATGAAATGAACTGACCAGGTGAATCCAGGTGAAAGCTATGATCCCTTATTGATGTCACTTGTACAATCCACTTCAATCAGTGTAGATGAAGGGGAGGAGGCAGGTTAAAGAAGGATTTGTAAGCCTTGTAACAATTGAGATATGGATTGTGTATGTGTACCATTCAGAGGTTTAATGGGCAAGACAAAATATGTACTTTTCACTGGTAGTAGGTATCCTTAATGTTTTGTACAGTCAGTATACGTTCAACATACATACAACAGCATATACCAACAACTCCCCTCTGTAACAACACATTAAGGTGAAGATTTGCAGAATGTATGCTACATTCTTTTATTATTATAAAAATACCTGCCATTTTTCTTTCAAACAGATATGCCTGACTACCAGCCCCCCACTAACTCCACAGAAGCCCACCAGTGGTAGTGTCCTGGAAGGACAAGCGGGACAGGACGGAGACGAGGGTGACGTAGCACTGGGGAAGGAGTGGACGAAAGGGCTGCAGATGTGGAAGTGGGAGAAGATGATGGTGATAGAACCTGAGGGACATGAAGAGGACAAGGAACCTGATTACCAGCCACCTGCCAAGAAGACAAAGTAGAGCAAGCTGCACTACACCCACAGAGGTGTGCTCTCCAAACTTAGCCATAATAGTATTTTTTTTAAATGTTGTGCAACAGCTGTATGCATGTTCATGTTTTCTATCAAGCATCTGTCTGTGCGAGAGGCCCGATAAATAAACGACTTAAGGCAGAAAAACAGCATTATTCATTATTTTAATCTCCTTGTGGAAATGTACCAATCAGACAAAATACATACATCTACTGAAATGTAAAACAATGACTGTCCACCAAGGTTTAGGCGTACTTCAATTTGCGCACGGTCTGTATTTATGACTGGTTATAAAATCAAAGTTTATTTGCAGATGTTATCGCAGGTGGAGCGAATTGCTTGTGTTTTCTATCTCAACAGTGCAGTGATAATACCTAGAAAACAATAAGCACATCCAAAGCAAAGGTTGGGCGGCTCTACTACGACAGCCTTAGTGTGTGTATCTGTGTTGTGGAGCCTGTGTTCATACTCATTCTCTCTTCAGGTATTATCAGAAGAGGGTGCTGATATCAGATCTACCTGAAGAGACCCAGAGACAGCAGAGGGAGGCCTGGAGAGAAGCATCCAGACGCCGTCGTGCCCGCGAATTGTCCTCCCTTCAGACGAACCCCACACAGCCCTGCCACCTTCCCCCAGAACACAGAGACACCTGGGGGGACTAGGGGATGCCACAGGGGCAGGCAGTAGGGTGGAAGGTTTGGATAGCTACTGGACAGTTCTTTTGACATTCCATACAGACCACTTACTTTAAATGAGATCTTGAGCATGGCCTTTAACAGTTTCAGGACTGAATAGATACCTGGTTCATCTCTGTAATTAGTGTCATTGAGCCTATCAACAGGTTGCACTGTTTGTGCATGTTCAGGAGTTTCCTGACAGGTTGAACTTACAGGTGTACCTTATCATCCATACTTGCAGTGTTATTCTATCAGTTGTTTCAATTTAGCATTAAATATTGTACAGTTTGTAATGGCAATAAAGCGAGACAAATGTTTTTCCTTTTTCATTTAAACATACTGTCCATCTTTGCAAATGAATAACATTTAACAAACTTAAGTATTTTTGGGGATTTCAAATGGTCTGATCTGAAACAATTGGATAGGTGTTATAGAATTATGACCAAAATAAATCCCTTGATTTTGGAAGAATATGACTTATTATATCTTTATTACCTTATGATCCAACAAGTTTGAATACCCTTATTAAGAGCCGAGGTGGCAGCCTACCTGGATCCTTTGCTATTTGCAGACCGCACTAAAACTGCTGTTGAAGATGCTCTTCTCTATCCTCTCCCACAGAGCACAATATTCCTTGACTTCTCCAGTGCATTCAATACCATACAACCCCACCTGCTGGCCCAAAAGCTAACGGACATTAATCTCAACCCACGCATAATCAAATGGATTGTGATATGATCAATAGACCACGGTTTCGAAGACTGAACCAGGCAGTATCAGATCGGATATGTACAAACATGGGGGCCCCCCGCAAGAAACGGTCCTGTCACCTTTCCTGTTTATCCGTTACACAAATGTCTTTACACACAACAATGAACTGGTGACTGCTATAGTAAGCTGTATCATGAGAGGAGACAATGCTCACCACAGGGAAACAACAGAGTCCTTTGTGACATGGTGTGAGGCCAACTACCTGGACCTGAATCTACTAAAGACCAAAAAGCTAGTGGTAGATTTAGGGGGAAAATGTTTTTCAATCAAATTTGTATTAATGGTAAAGACCTTAGTACTGTTGACTCTTACAAGAACTTGGGTGTAATAGTGGACAACAAGCTGAACTGGAAGGAGAATTCACAGTGTCTACAAAAAAGCCCAATCCAGACTGTATTTTTAGGGAAGCTTAGATATTGTCGTTGACAAAATGCTTTGCATGTTCTACAACAATGATGTGCTGGAATGGGCCAAGGAGGACTTAAACCAGCTTGACAGAATCATCAAGAAAGCCAGTGCTACAATCAGCTGCAGTCTAGAATCAATGCAGGACATATTCATAAAAGGGCTGCAAGCTAAGACACACATGATCATGGACAATGACACCCACCCACTCCACAGCACTGTAATGCAGCACCCACTCCACAGCACTGTAGTGCAGAACAGAGGCAGCTTCAGTAGCAGGTTCATCCTGCAAAGAAGCTGCACAGAGAGGTTTAGACGGTTGTTCTTATCCACAGCAATGAGACTTAATGAGTCTAATAATGAACTGATTATTGTGAATGTTGTTGTTGCTGCTTGTTTCCCCAGAGTAGGATAGACAACAGCATTTCTTAACTCCTTTGAATTGAACTCTATATTTTATGGCCTCTAAGGCGCATACTGTATGTGTCTATCTGTTTTCATCATGTGTTTGTTACATGTCTTCTCTTGTCCTCGTAATTTATTGATGATGCTTAGTGCTAAAACCATTTCCCAAGTCGGGATCAATAAAGTACTACTCTACTCTCTACTCGTCACAGAAAAAGAAGCACAAATTCCTTAATTATGAATATTTTATCATGACTAAATGCAGCTTGATACAACATTGAGAAGATGAACTATCTTGACAACCCTTACGTGTGGAGTGATTGTAACTGTAGAAAGGAAATGTGCATGCAGAGTAACTCAGAGGTTGCACCAGTGTAGTCAAACAGGCAATACAGGAACACCTTTTGGACCACAAGCAGAAATAAGGCAGGTTGTGAGATATGAGATGTTGATTATGATAGGTTGTATTAGATCGTATTCTACAGACTCGGTGGCGGTTCTAGCTTATATGCCCCCCCCCCCCCCAAAAAAAACACCATTCTGCACTAACTGTCATTTTTATTCACCCCAAAATACTCAATATATCACAAAACATAAAAAAACTGCATAATTTAGACGTCTTTTAAGTTAGCCTACAGCATTGGAAATTCCCCTTACTGAGCTTGGGACCTAGTCAATATAATCACAGAAAACCTTTATGATGTCATCTCAATGAAAGTTAACCAAATCAATAATGTGCTAGTTAGGTTGTAATCGTTTTGCTGCAGGCTACACACATTATGATGATGAAACTGTGTGAAATTACATCCAATGTTATGTAAGCTAGTTGGACAGAAAACTGAATATTGTTGCCCTATGTGTAATAGCATAGCAAGCAACATAGGCTAACAAACAAAAGTGTTATACTAGCCTATTTCATTACATGCATAATATTATACTCATAAAGAGATACAGTGAGGGAAAAAAGTATTTGATCCCCTGCTGATTTTGTACGTTTGCCCACTGACAAAGAAATGATCAGTCTATAATTTTAATGGTAGGTTTATTTGAACAGTGAGAGACAGAATAACAACAAAAGATTCCAGAAAAACGCATGTCAAAAATGTTATAAATTGATTTGCATTTAATGAGGGAAATAAGTATTTGACCCCCTCTGCAAAACATGACTTAGTACTTGGTGGCAAAACCCTTGTTGGCAATCACAGAGGTCAGACGTTTCTTGTAGTTGGCCACCAGGTTTGCACACATCTCAGGAGGGATTTTGTCCCACTCCTCTTTCCAGATCTTTTCCAAGTCATTAAGGTTTCGAGGCTGATGTTTGGCAACTCGAACCTTCAGCTCCCTCCACAGATTTTCTATGGGATTAAGATCTGGAGACTGGCTAGGCCACTCCAGGACCTTAATGTGCTTCTTCTTGAGCCACTCCTTTGTTGCCTTGGCCGTGTGTTTTGGGTCATTGTCATGCTGGAATACCACCCACGACCCATTTTCAATGCCCTGGCAGAGGGAAGGAGGTTCTCACCCAAGATTTGACGGTACATGGCCCCGTCCATCATCCCTTTGATGTGGTGAAGTTATCCTGTCCCCTTAGCAGAAAAATACCTCCAAAGCATAATGTTTCCACCTCCATGTTTGACGGTGGGGATGGTGTTCTTGGGGTCATAGGCAGCATTCCTCCTCCTCCAAACACGGCGAGTTGAGTTGATGCCAAAGAGCTCAATTTTGGTCTCATATGACCACAACACTTTCACCCAGTTGTCCTCTGAATCATTCAGATGTTCATTGGCAAACTTCAGACGGGCATGTATATGTGCTTTCTTGAGCAGGGGGACCTTGCGGGCGCTGCAGGATTTCAGTCCTTCATGGCGTAGTGTGTTACCAATTGTTTTCTTGGTGACTATGGTCCCAGCTGCCTTGAGATCATTGACAAGACCCTCCCGTGTAGTTCTGGGCTGATTCCTCACCGTTCTCATGATCATTGCAACTCCACGAGGTGAGATCTTGCATGGAGCCCCAGGCCGAGGGAGATTGACAGTTCTTTTGTGTTTCTTCCATTTGCGAATAATCGCACCAACTGTTGTCACCTTCTCACCAAGCTGCTTGGCGATGGTCTTGTAGCCCATTCCAGCCGTGTGTAGGTCTACAATCTTGTCCCTGACATCCTTTGGAGAGCTCTTTGGTCTTGGCCATGGTGGAGAGTTTGGAATCTGATTGATTGCTTCTGTGGACAGGTGTCTTTTATACAGGTAACAAACTGAGATTAGGAGCACTCCCTTTAAGAGTGTTCAAATAAACCTACCATTAAAATGATAGACTGATAATTTATTTGTCAGTGGCCAAACGTACAAAATCAGCAGGGGATCAAATACTTTTTTCCCTCACTGTAACATAGCTGCATACCTTTATCTTTTGCACGTTTCTCCTCTTCTTTCCTCTTTTTCTTAAACTGGGCACTGATGGCTTAGACCTTTTCTTATCCATTTGTGTTGATTTGGCACTGGAGCATCAATACATTACCCATCCCCCAACACTGTCAACCAAAAGTCAAGACTAAACCAATTCACCTTGGTGGTGTGCAGACTGGTTTTATATTATTCTTAACAATTTCGCACAAACCAGAAAATGTTTGTGAAACTATATATTCACAGTATTGTGATTGAATTGTGGTTTATTTGGTAGAATTTCATAGTGTGACTGATTTTACTAATTGCATTTGTACTGTACAAAGTTAGAGGTGCACTATTTGATAGATTGCCCCGCTCCCCCTACCTCTGGCTTCCAGTGGGGATACCTGAGGTCAACCTACCCTCTCCCCCCTCCCCATCTAGTACTTCTGAGTGGGAGACCTTCCCAGGCAGTAGCCTGCCTAGCTCACAAACTAGAATCAGGGCGCCCACTCCGACAAGGTTAATTGACCCACAGTCCCACACGGTGACATGATATCATTGACGTGACGTGCAAATGAACGATAGAAAACCTATTGTGCAAATGTCACCATTCCAAAAAATATTGTGTGGGGGCCCTGTACCACCCCCGGCAATGCCCATGTCGCCTATACCTAAATCCGCCACTGTGTCTGAATTATAAACAATGTATATGAGAAGAGGTTATAGTAACAATCTAACACTTTACACTTTAACGTCTTGAAATATTACATTTTATTGACAAAACAACTCTCTGTACAATGTTGCATTGAATATCGTCACTAAAGCAGCATACAGTATAGCCAGTCTATGTCATTTGTAATAATCTATTGCATATAGGCTCCATCTTCCATTGCCTAGCCCTAGTGTTTATAGAAAACATATAAATGAACATAGAAACATCAACATTTATGGCATATCATGGACAGAAGAACCTTACCCTGAAATATTGCTCTGATGTATTTATTTTCCCATTGTTTATTATAACAATAACACAAACATAAATAGCAGAGGTGTCATGCCCAAAGGGGTCACAGGGGCACATGCCCCCCTCAGATTTGTCCTGTTTAAAGATATTTACATTATATACAGTATATACAGTGCCTTCAGATGGTATTCACACTCAACTTTTTCCACATTTTGTTTTGTTACAAAGTGGGATTCAAATTGATTTCATTGTCATTTTTTGGTTAATGATATACACAAAATACCATGTTATGTCAGTGGAAGAAAAAGTATATATATTTTGTATTAATGGAAAATAAAACACTAATATATCTTGATTAGATAAGTATTAAACTCCCTGAGTCAATACATGTTAGAATCCCCTTTGGCAGTGATTACAGCTGGGAGTCTTTCTGGGAAAGCCTCTAAGAGATTTGCACACCTGGATTGTGCAATATTTGCCCAATATTCTTTAAAAAATGTGTCAAGCTCTGTCAAGTTGGTTATTGATCACTGCTAGACTGCGATGTTCAAGTCTTGCCATAGATTTTCAAGGTGATGATTTAAGTCAAAACTGTAACTAAGCCACTCAGGAACATTCAATGATGTCTTGGTAAGCAACTCCAGTGCATAATTGGCCTTGTGTTTTAGATTATTGTCCTGTAGAAATTTAAATTTGTCTCCCAGTGTCTGTTGGAAAGCAGACTGAACCAGGTTTTCCTCAAGGATTTTGCCTGTGCTTAGTTCTATTCCGTTTCTTTTTATACTAAAAAAACTCCCTAGTTATTTCCAAACAATAACATGATACAGCTACTTTAGTGCAAACAGGATGCATGTTTTGGAATATTTGTTATTCTGTACAGACTTCCTTCTTTTCACTCTGTAATTTATGTTACTATTGCGGAGTAACGATGTTGTTGATCCATCCTCAGTTATCTCCTATCACAGCCATTAAACTCTGTTATTGTTTTAAAGTCACCATTGGCCTCATGGTGAAATCCAAGAGTGGTTTCCTTCCTCTCCGGCAACTGATTTAGGAAGGATGCCTGTATCTTTGTAGTGACTGGGTGTATTGATACATCATCTAATGTGTACAATTAATAACTGCACAATGCTCAATGTCAGTTTTTTTTTACCCTTCTACCAATATGTGCCCTTCTTTGCAAAACACAGAAAATCCTACCTGGTCTTTGTAGTTGAATCTGTGCTTGAAATTCACTGCTCGACTTAGGGACCTTACAGAAAATTGTATGTGTGAGGTACAGAGATGGAGTAGTCATGTTAAACAGTATTATTGTATACAGAGCGAGTCCAGGCAACTTATTATGTGACTTGTTAATTAAGCACATTTTTACTTCTCAACTTATTTAGGCTTGCCATAACAAAAAGATTGCATACTTATTGACTCAAGACAGCTTTTAATTTTTTATTAATTCGTTAACATTTCTAAAAACACAATTCCACTTTGATATTATGGGGTATTCTGTGTAGATCAGTGACACACAATCTGAATTTAATAAAACAATTCAATACTACTAGCCACCTAGCAATTTTATGTTGGCTTTAGCTATCCCAGATAGGTTGAGGCAATCAATCAAGTTAGAGTAGCTAGCTTGTCTAACTATCATCTTCGCTGACATGCCTGCTGGCAAGATCGGTAGACTTTAGAAAAGCAAGCAATAACTAAATGTACTGAATAAGACTCACATTCCTTTCAATATTTTACCCATATTTTAGCAGAGATGCAGAGAAGCATATTTAGTTTCTTTAAAGAATAACCACTAATCAGGAGGATACAGACAGCTCAAAAGGTATGCTTAGATATGCAGAAAAACAAAAGTGTTTAACATAGAATTAAGCATAATGATTATGGCTTTAGATGGCAAGACAAATATGTGTAATGTGTTTGAAAAATTCCAAATTCTCCAACTAATGAACAGGACCCAAGTTCCCCTCCTGACCACCCCCAAGCCATCCTCACATACTTTGTGCCCCTCATATTTTTGGAGTACATGACCCCCCTGATAAATAGTACAGATATTCAAAAATTACAACATTATAAAGAACATTAATTAAACAAAAGTGAAGGCATTCATTCATTACTGTATTTCATCCATATGCTCTGTTCCAATGTAGAAGCGTAGTGACGTTGGCGCGTGTTTTACGCACGCATAACATAGCGTAGCCACATAGCATGCTCTGCACTGCCTCATGTCATTATGGGAATGCGATACTGTTACACTGCAGATATTGATTGATTTTATTGATATGTGTTAGGACTTGTAGTGAAAGGCGACATTTAGCCTTGCATTAATCCCTTATGCATACTTCAACTTTAGGTAGCTAGAAGGAATGGTTTAAAATGTAAAATGCTCAAATCATATGCTCTTATAAGAGGCCTAATTTGTCGAATAGTATGCACCGGTATTTAGGTTAGCGTTTCCCTTGTAGCCCATGCAATGGTCTACCTGTGTGCAAACAAACCCCCATCAACAAGGGCGTCTATCTTTCGCAACGTCCATGTTTGTGTAGGCCTACATGTAAATATTTACGCATTCAAACCGCCGTCAGACAACTAAAATATGAAGCTTACTACCACCATGGCTATTGGCTACTGTTAAGATAAATGGCCAGTTATTTTCTGTTATTGGTGCTTATTCCGCTCACAAATGTGCTCTATTCTAGTCAGACAGCTGCGGCTGTTCTCGTGAACAAACGCGACAGGCGCGCGCCAGCAGCTGACATCTCCAGTCCTGCGCTGAAGCCTGTCTCCATATTCTGAATGCACCTAGTGTCTCATTTTTATTCGATTAAATATAATTTAACATTGTTTACGAATACATGATTCATTTTAAATAGCATATCTGTGCTGTAGTGCCGAGATTCGTTCTGGGCAGGTGTTTAGGCGTTTGTTATTCAAGGTTTTAAAATGAAGACCACGTTTTACGCTATATTTTGATACTGAAGGTTGGGATTGATCTGCTTTTGCTTTGGGCAGTTGATGACTGGTTTGGGGGCTTATTGTTTTAGGACAAAGATCATCTCAAGTCTGGACTCGCAGGAAACCAAATACTGGCATTTGTTTTTCATACCACTTCTACTTTGGAAATACTGTGAAATAAGACAAGGTTTTAGTGTTTGGTTTTAAAACATTGGAAATGTTGAAAGCATACTCATGTCATGTCTTGATGATGCCTACTGTCAGATCCTGAAATATAGCTGCTTATTCAGGTAGGCTATATCAAATTTGGTTCAGTCAAGTCTTAAACTGCTACGCTATGTTTTGTTCATTTTATGATAAGTTTATTTTAAAAAACATCATGTTATCTTGTTTCAGGACCATGCTCTCAACGGTAGGCTAGTATAGGCTAGTGCTGAATAAAATATTATAATAAAGTGGTAGGTGTACATTGTAGACTATATGGTAAATATTCAGTTTGAGACGATACACCATTGATATATGACATCTTAAAATATTTTAAATAAATATTTTATTTAAATATATACATATAGTTTTGAACAAGATTGAAGTCCTTACCTTATGCACTGCAATGTGTCCTGTCAATTAGTGAGCTTACCTGTTGGGCTTCAAAGCACGGACGCCAAAATTGGCATTTGTCATCCGCCACCCCTTAAAATGATGATTTGTTTAGTAATATATGAAGAAAAACATTCTAAAAAATTACATTTTAAACTTCAGGAGCTTAATTACCTTCTCATTGTGTGAGTGGAAAGCTCCTTGTCCCAGTGGATACATCTCTGCACTTTTGGAGAGGGACACTTGGAGACAATGCTCTCTTTTTGCTTGATTGCATCATATTCACACCATAATATTTTCCTCTGCATTCAAATGGTCTGTTTCAATAAAACGGGGTCTCTGTGTGTCCAAAATACCCCCTAGCAATGATTTTGGGCCACTCTAAGAGGCCCCAAGGCTTGGTGAATCCACAAAAACCCAGTGTAAACTCTCTGAGAGCTCATTTGTGCAGCAAGTGACAATTGCTTCTCAGTATTGGCTGTATGACTGGTGGATGGGCCATATGATGTGAAAGCCATTGGGGGGGAGGACAGAGGGAGTTAGGGGAGGGTTATTTGCTATAGGGCCAGTGGCATACCGTTTGAAAGGGACATGTTGGTGCCTGTGGGACTATGTACCCAAATAGGCCCTTACTGAGCATCTGGGGACTTCTGTATTTTACAGTAATGGTTGAGTCCAAAATGAGCACCCCTACACATTCAACTTACATGGAAGTGCCCCTTTTGCAGGGATTTCTGGGAAGAAGAAGGAGGCTATCGAGGTTGGGACTTTGGAGAGAGAGAGGTATAGAGAGAGGCACTTTGTAAAGGTAAGAAAAGCTATGTTCCACTATGGTTAGGGTGCCATTGGATGAATATGGGGTATATTGAGACTCTAATCTCAAAATATATCCAGAAAAATTATGGTTTTCAGGTGCTAGGTGGTGTCTGTATAATGTTATAGAGAAGGGAGGGTCAGGCCATTATGCTGTGCATAAACAAGGAAATATGGAAGCACGGCTAGGGGGAGCCATAGCTGGGAAAGGAAGGGAGCTTGCTGGCTCTATGCTACTGCAGAGGAGATGTTGGTTGGATTTAGTACTCACAAAGTCAGTAAAACTCCGGAAGAAACTGTATTGTTGTCTATTGTGTTAATTAGTCAGTTATTGTCAGATTTATATTGGTCTCAGGGCTGTTGTCCAAAGGGAAGTGCCCAAACTGCCTCACAGGCTGTGCTCTGTAAAGAAAGATGGGAAGCTGTCATGATTGAACAATAAGAGACAAATTATTCAAATAAAGAGGAAACATGCAAATGGTAAACTTTGTAAAGATTTTAGTGTGAGATAACATGTAGAATTTTGTTAGCTTGCTCTGCTATGTGCTTTTTTAGAGAGCTGTAAAGATGGCCGCTCCACTGTAGGGAGAGTGGTGAGAGTAACTGCCCACTTCCTGATTGAAGCACCATCGCAACAGCTTTGTTTGCATTCATGCTCAGGCAAAATGTGTTGTTTGAATACAAATTACCAGCTTTAACTTAGAATTAAGTTAATTATTTTGGAAATAATGGTGGTATTTGAGGTTACAGGACATGGGCCTAGACTAACTGCTTCAAACAGGGAGTGCTGCAATGTTCTGAATCTCTGAAGGCTCAGCTATACAGTAGCACAGTGGTGATCGGTTAACCAGAAAGGGAGACGTTAGTTTAACTGCCGTGGGGCCTGGTCAGCTCTTTCCCTGAAATAACATATTAGGTTGACAGCCCATATACATCAACTTTTCCATGCATACACTTTTATACTGTGTAGAAACAGTTTACTATGGGATGGGTAGAATTGAAACCACCAGTTATAAAGCATTCAATTGGGAGGAACAGTTAAGCACAGGCTTCATTTGCACAAAGGGTTAAATTACATTGCCGCTTGCTTACATTTCTGTGATGATGATAGACAGAGTATTAATGTGAAAATGTCTGTAATAGTGTTTTATGTTTCTTAATTTACTTAATTCTTTGCTGCTTTTGTAGTTTTAGAAGTAAAAAAAAATGGCCCCCAGGTTAAAGAAAACAATTAACCCTTTCATGACCTACTTTTCAAAGCCGTATTGGGTTGAGTCAGGGCCGATGGGTAACAAATTATTTCTCAGATGCGGTGTTATCTGTAAAGGGAAAGACACCAAAATAGAAATAATTACCCAAATGAATTAGAAATTGTAACCATAGATATATTTCAGATCTCAGAAAGTGACATATGTTGTCTCACCGGTGTGGTAAGGGGCACCGGAAGCCAGATCATATTCTCATGAAAACTGGGCTTTTAATCAGATTTCTTTAAGCTGCTATCTCCCCATTTGCTTCTTTTCAAGTGCCTTATTTCCCCCATATTAATTTAAATAGCATCCTATCCAAACCCACTAACTAATATTTGCCTGAATGTAAAGGGTTAAAACGTGCTCTGGAGAGACATTGCTACGCAGTCCATATAGTTGGTGCTGAAATCTGACTGAGTTTTTTCCCCCATAAAAATATGTACATTTACTGCCCCCTCTGGTAGATTCAGGCACAAGATTGAGTGGGAACAAAGACAAACAGGCAACCTGGGTATTCCTCACACTATGGTGTGCAGTGCCTCAATTCTTGATAAACCCTTGTCTCCGCCTGTACATGTGGGTGAACCTCTGCCAGAACCCATGTACATTTAGCCACTGTTGTAATCCCACAACTGGGGTGCATGTTTTTAGTGGCTGTGGTCTCAGCAGGCATTCCTATCCTGTCATTTGCACTCAATGAGGTGAGAGACTAAAAGAGAGATTATGAGCAGGCTCTCACTTTGACACCGCTCTCAGTCTGATATCTGTCAAATTCAACTCGTGACTTTGGTACATTAAGGCTGTGCTTTTTCAAAAACACCTTAGACTACAATTACGTGTTTCTGTAACATATTTGAACATGAGCACAAGTACCACTGTGAAGAATGAGAAATCACTTCTCAGACATTAATCCTCAACTCATATAAGTTAATTTAGCCTCTGAATTCCTCCACTAGAACACGGTGAAATGATCTAACTTCATGTACAGTAATGTCTTTGATGTAGTACTATAGTTATGTCAACCGTGCTGCCCTAAAACAGGTTTCTCTTCCACCAATATTGAGCTCAGTCTGTCGTCTCTGCTTCTCTGTATGACTCAGTGTCCCACCCAGTGGCTGTTAGCGCACATTGCTTCTAACTACCACTCAAAGGGCATGATTTCCTCATTTAGCCTGCTAGCGTTGCTATCGCAGCTACACTGGAGCTATCAGTCTCTTCCATAGAGGCACATTCAACTCGTCCTGGTGCTGAAGTGCTGAACAGAGGGCTGCTATGCTTAAAGAGAAAATTGTTAACTCCTTCACTGCCAAATGCCACTGCTACTCCAGATTTTAGACTTCTGTTTTGGTTTGTAGCTACTGTATGTTCTACTGCAGCAGTAGCCATGTGATGCAGCAAAAAGTGGATTGAAGAGTATCCCCCCCCCCCATATTATTTTGGCTACATCTCTTCTGTGCGCTCCTTAGAAACAGCTGACAATGGGAGTCAGTTGCACGACAGCTGTGTGACTGTTGTTAGTAGCTGTAAAACAGAAACGCAACAGTGAACACCCTCATCTCAGTAGGTCTTTGTGTGCATCATGTGGCATCATATATAAGAACTTTCAAGATCATGTCCATGTAAACCCACACCTGAAGAAAAACACAGCTAAAAACAAGAAACAACATATTTTGTATTTGTATTTCAAACATGTGGAAGAGATGACCCAGCATTTTACCTTAAAGCCACCTCAGTTTCAGTTGCAGTGATCTAGGTACACCTTTGGAAACAACTGCCACTCTTTGAAAAGGTCCATCACTCTCACTCATGCAGGTTAAATTAGCACTGTGAAATTATTTCACTTCATGTAAAGTAGTGTCTTTGATGTAGTACACAACAGTTTAAGCAACTGTGTTGCCATAGTACAGGTTTCTCTTCCACCAAGATTAAGCTCAGTCTGTTGTCGTCTCTGCTTCTCTGTATGACTCGGTCCTGCCCAGTGTCTGTTAGCTTCCATTGGTTCTGACCACCACTTCTACTTCCACATTCCACCTACTAGCACTGATATCACGGCTACTCTGGAGCGATCATTCTTTTCCATAGAGGCACATTCAAAGCAGCGTGGTGCTGAAGTGTTGAACGGGGGGCTGCTATGCTAACAGAGATAGCTGTTAACTCCTTCACTGACAAATACAATGTCCTTGTGTAGTAGGCAATGTGATCCCCTGTTAAAAACTGCATGAAAGGCTGTAGAGAGAAATGCTGTCTAATCTCATCTAGAAATTGAAAGAACACTATTAGCTGTGCACAGATGCAGTCATATTTTCCCCAAATCTTGATGGATGTTGTCTTTTCTTTAGGCGTCACATCGATCAGAGCACGAAGTCGCAGTCCAGGAGCTTGTCAAACCCTCCAACGTAAGCAATTACAATTCCTCCACTCACTTGTCAACGGCTACAAATACTTCTTTACAAATTTTACTCAGATCATTTTACTTAGATATTTTACTCACATGGATAATACAAAGGCTCTGTCTGACACTTCTTAATATAGCCTACATACTCCGCTTTGATTACAGCTTTCACTATTTTACCTACATTTCTGTCAAATAATAAGTGTGTTTTATGGAAACTTATTTTGTTTGTTGCTACAACTCTGGGTGTCAGTTGCTCGATAGCTGTGGTACGGTTGAGGGCAGCTGTGAACACCCTCATCCCAGTAGCTTTTTGTGTGCAGTTGTATCATCTGGCATCGTATAGTGTATTTTATGTAGTACACTACAGTATAAGTCAACCGTGCTGGCCCACAACAGGTTTCTCTTTCACCAAAACTGAGCTCAGATATTCTACCTGCTTCTCTGTATGACTGTGTCCCGCCCAGTGGCTGTTAGCGTCCATTGCTTCTAACTACCACTCAAAAGGTATGACTTCCTCACTGGAGCGACCAGTCCCCTCCATAAAGGCACATTCACATCGGTCTTGTGCTGAAATACTGAAAGGAGGGCTGCTATGCTAATGTAACGGAGGTAAGAAAGTGACATAAGCTTATTCCACACAACTAGCTTAAATGTCGCCAATGGTGCTATCGTATCGGATCATTTTCTATAGAGCAACTGGTTAGGAAGTTGTCAATGAGGGCGGTCACGTGTGGCGGTCACGTGTGTTTGCGATTAGACCACCACTGGTTTGAGCCCAGTAAGGGGACGCAGGGACAGTGGAGGAAGCAAAGCTGTTAGCGGCACACTGATTTAGCTTTCACTAACAGAGATGGCGATTAACACCTTCACTGCTGTCCAATATCATCTGGAAATTGAAGGGACACTATAGGCATCTGAGTCACAGACCAGGAGCTAGCCATTACAATTCATCCACTCACCTGTCAACAGATACAAATACAGAATTTTAAAGATACAACATTTTACTTAGATATTTTATTCACAACAATGATACAAAGGCTCTGACACTTCTTAATGTAGCCTACATATCACCTCCACTTTGATTAAAGCGGTCACAATTTTACATATATTTCTGTTTTACGTAACTTTACTGCAATGTGTACAGTTTTATTTTAGCTGTTGCTATAGCTCTGTGCACCCCTTAGCTGACAATGGGTATCAGTTGCACGACAGCTGTGGTACTGGCGTTAGTATAATGGATGTCACGCTTCTTGCTTAGCGAGTACCACTTCCTCCTGATTCGGCTCACACAGAGGCTCAAACCCAGGACCTCTTGTTTTCTAGCACATGTGACCGCCCTCCCGACGCGTCTTACCAGTCACGCCACACAAAAAGCTAGCTATATGGTGGCACAAAGTGGGGAGACTCCAGGGTGAGGAGTAAGTTTTACATATCTCCAAGTGCTACATTAGAAGCTGTCTCGAAACAGCAACCATGGTCACCCTCATCTCAGTAGCTCTTTGTGTGTGCAGTTGCATCATAACTTTCTAGATAATTTCCATGTAAACCTTCTGAAGACACAGCCAAAGAAAACCACAAAATATTTCAAAAATCTTTTAGCACTTTGTCATTGTCACTCCTCATTCCTCTAGTTCCATTCACATTAATGAAAGATTTCCATGGAAGTTGGCATCACTCAACACTGCAGCCGTGGGATAGTGAACCAATCAAAAGTGGATTGAAGAGTAGCCTTTTCCCCGTAACCCAATCAGCATTGTGTATGCATGAGCCACTCCTACACCCTGCCCTTACATGGCACGGAGGACTGGCCAAGGTCTTACAGATGGATGTAAAGGCTGCTAGTTCAGAGACAACAGAGCCACAATACCAAGACCACTACAACTATTACTACTACCACTACAGAACCACAATTACCAAGAGTACTACTACAGAACCAGGAGGGGAACAGCTTCCGACTTGACTCAGGTAAGATTCGATTACTAATCATAATTTTAGATTAAATCAATGGACATTGAATTTATCTAGCACAATAACATGTTTTTTTTGGTCACAATTTCAGATTGAATAATTCTAGTTGTAGATCGCACTGATATCAAAAGACGTAATCCCTTCCAATGATTACATAAAAAATGGTACATTCCTCAATGGGGCGGTAGGGTTGCCTAGTGGTTAGAGTGTTGGACTAGTAATCGAAAGGTTGCAAGTTCAAATCCCCGAGCTGACAAGGTACAAATCTGTTGTTCTGCTCCTGAACAGGCAGTTAACCCAGTGTTCCTAGGCCATCATTGAAAATAAGAATTTGTTCTTAACTGACTTGCCTAGTTAAAAAATACTCTGAGAAGACTATTTAACTAACATTTCCATCTAATGTGTGACATACATGGTATTTTAAACTCCAGTTTCAGAACTGGACAGCAACCATTGGCTGCAGCAGAATACTTTTAATGTTCTGTTTGTTAAAAATAAGGGGCATAATGTTGTGTCCCAATGTTGTAGAGAGTCAGCCGATGTTCAAAGAGCAGACTGTAATCTGTTCTTCAGGTGTATGACAATATTCTATTATTATTCAGCTAAATTCCAGATGCAGTTGCAGAATGTGCGTACACACTAAAAAGTTTGTCAAAGATTCACGAGGCTGCTTTGTGAATATTCTGAATAAAAGTCAAAGCAAATCACCCCATATGATTGAAATGCAATAAAGTTGGCACTACTTGCAGACATGAGCGATGTAAATACTAAAATACTCTCTTCTCTCTCTAGGACGACAGTGAAGTCGTATGTGTAGCAGCAGCTATGAACAAGGAGACAGTGGTCATAATCCTACAAGCCATGGAGAAAGTCTGCTCCTTCTCCGCCACCATCAACCCACTCTTCGACATAGTCACTGCAGTGGTGAAGGTGACAAAGAACCTGGTCGCCAAAGACCTCACCCAAGACCTGGACACCCAACAATTGGGCCACATCCACGCCAAGCTGGAAAGCATCTCCAAGACAAACCAACAGATTCTGAAGCAGATTCACCTGAACGAGGTCAATGAGAAGTACAGCAAGTATGAGGAGTATATCAAGCACCAGTACACTGCCCTCAACACCATGGTGGAACAGTTCAAAAACCACCCTGAGGGAAGAGAGCGCTACATGAAAGATTTCCAGGAAGTCTATGAGAGAGACAAGGATACCCTTGCTCTAGACACATACTACAGCAGTGTCGTAAAAGAGAATAAAACTTTTGAACAAAGGGGTTTGCTGGAGGTGTACCTAGAGCACTACAAGCAAAACCGAGATGTCATGGAGAAAAAGTGTTCCCAACTGTCTAATGTCTTTCGCATGGGCCTGATGACACTAATGGCATATACGGTGGTCACAGAGGATGATGAGGTTGAAGTCAGGGAGAAATGGGCCCCCAGGGTGAAGAAAATTCAGGCCAAGATGGATGAGGCGCTGGCCCAGTGTGAGGGGAACTGATCCTCATCCACTCCCAGGGTCGGGTGTGCATATGAGGGCTTTAAAGGGATACTTTGGGATTTTGGCAATGAGGCCCTTTATCTACTTCACCAGAGTCAGATGAACTCATGGGTACCATTTTTATGTCTGTGTCCAGTATGAAGGAAGTTAGAGGTAGTTTTGTGAGTCATTGCTAACTAGCATTAGCGCAATGACTGGAAGTCTATGGGTATCTGCGAGTCATCTAACTCTGGGGAAGTAGATAAAGGGCCTCACTGGCAAAATCCAGAAGTATCCCTGTAAGGTTAAAAGCTGTTTGGAGTCTAGTCCTCTTCCCTCAATTTAAAAAGAAAAGTAATTTCCTTTTGGGTGGTGGGCGATATTCTTTGTCAATGAATGGAATGGATTAAATCTAGATTGTATAATATTTTGCTATGATCAGTATTGCACTTCAGCCCTCATGTTTTCTATTTACCACTGCCGACTCTGTCATTTATTTTCAGAAATGAGTCTGAATGCATACTTTATGGTAACCTTCGATTAAGTGTACTTTTGCTTCTTGACTTTTTCTAAATAAATGCTTTTTTGCACTTGTTATTAATTGTTATTAATTTTTATGCTCTTACATGGAGTTATGTAATCACCAATGGTGATAAAATATAGTCCACTTTATTAGGTTCAAAACACTTACACAGAGAATGTTACAAAGCGTACAACATACTGATGAAGTTGATTTTCAACCGTGTTGGCCAGTGTTCATTTCAAACTATTTACAGAGTTACAGAACTTCAGTGAGTGTTTAATTTTTTAATTTAACTAGGCAAGTCGGTTAAGAACACATTCTTTTTTACAATTACGGCCTACCGGGGAACTGCCTTGTTCAGGGGCAGAACAACAGATTTATTTTACCTTGTCAGCTTTGGGATTCGATCCAGCAACATTTCGGTTACTGGCCCAACACTCTAACCACTAGGCTACCTGCCGCCCCTAAAAAAGCTAACATTAACTCTGTGTAGTGTGGAACAATAGATACTTTTTTGTCTTAAATGTAACACTATTAGAGTTTAAAACATTCACTTTTCTTTTTTTAAGAACTTGTCAATAGATTGCTCTACTCTCTCTCTTTCTCTTAGACTCCTGTCTCTCAATCAGAAGCTACCATCCTTCCCAACCCTTTCAAGCACTACCTGGTTTTGACTTCTGTGTCGTGACCCCCTGCTTGCCATCATGTCGGAGATGGAGATCGTGGAGGACCGGGCCAAGCTGAAACAGGGCCTGGTGAAGGTGCTGCAGTGTGTGGCCACCATCTCATCTGCTGCGGCTGTGGTCAACCCCATTTTTGGCCTGGCCGGCTCTCTAATCCGAGTGGTGCTGCACCACGTGGATGATGAGGACATCCAGACACTGAAGCGCGAGTTTGGCTCAGTCAACCGTGCCCTGGACCAGCTGTCCCAGCAGAACCGCGGCGCCCTGCTACAGATCAAGAAGGAGACGCTGGACGGTCAGTACTGCCGTGTGGAGGAAAACCTGCGCAACCAGTTCCGCAAGTTCATGGAGATGGTGGAGGCACGGCCCGAGCACTGTGAGCGCAAGAAGGACGACTTCGAGGAGAGCTACTCCAACGACCTAGGCGACCAGAACCTGCACACACTCTACGAGGGTGTGGTGGGCAAGCCCAAGCTGTTCAGCCGGCCCATCCTGGAGGTGTACCTGAAGCACTCGCAGGGCGACCGCCGCACCATGGAGAACCTGTGCACGCGCCTCACATACCTCTTCTGCATCGGCCTGATCGCCCTCATGGGTTACGCCGCTGTCATCGGAGACGACGAGGAGGGCATCAGCGACGAGTGGACCAAGAAGATGGAGCACGTGCAGGAGAGGATGCAGGAGGCCCTCCAGAAATGCAAGTGAAGAAGAGGAGGAGAAGGAGGTGTAGAGGCTGCTACTTATCCTCCATACGTAGGACTCTCTCCTCTCCACATTCCCTCTAGGACCCCCCCATCACTTTTCTCCTTACTCCAGGACAGCTGTGTATACAACGTCTCTATTTATTCAACCAGTTAATTGACTATCAATGTGGATCATAGGAGGTTGGTGGCACCTTAACTGGGGAGGACGGGCTCGTGGTAATGACTGGAGCAGAATTAGTGGAATGGTATCCAATACATCAAACACAGTCTCCAGGTGTTTGCCATTCCATATGCTCAGTTCTGGCTATTATAATGAGCCCTTCTCCCCTCATCAGCCTCATGTGATGTGAATTCATTATTCTTTAATGATCACATGGCTATTCACTGTTGGTATCTATGAGTTAGAGGTAAGTAAATTGAATGAAAACAGTTAGTTATTTGCCTCATCCACAGCAGTAGTCAATGAACAGACCTATATAATACGTGCATGTTGATATGGAAACCTGCATACACAGCGGTCTGACGATCAACATTTGGACTGGCTC
Source organism: Salvelinus namaycush (assembly GCF_016432855.1). NCBI lineage: Eukaryota > Metazoa > Chordata > Actinopteri > Salmoniformes > Salmonidae > Salvelinus > Salvelinus namaycush. Next base: position 49,540,021 of record NC_052311.1, read on the forward strand.
TCAATTAGATTTAACTATGCCATTCCTATCTTCTAAAGAGTAAGATGGAGTGGTTTTAATGTCTGACAATATTCAGCACTTTTGAAAAATTTGTTCTCGCTGGTATTTGCTGGTGATTTAGAGGGAGACACAGAGAACAGGCTCATTCTGTTGCATGAATGTAAGATTCACCATAATGGGTATCTATTTGAACAGATATATACTCCATGCAATTCTAATAGTGCCACTGATGCAACCTAGCACTTTCAGTAAAAAAAAAACATTACCTATACTGTGGACACTATTAACATAGCATGCCAATTGCCTAAATACAAAAACAATTGACTTTACAGTGGGTTAACTGGTATTACTTTACTTATTACTGTAGGTCCTTTGTAACTATATATCTGCAGCTAAATTAACTGTTATTTAGCATTTAATTGGAAATAGCATTAAAAAAACGATTGATAAATAATGCACTGTAAAATCTAACTTAACCAAAATCTAACTTAAAACAAATATCCAAAGTTATCTAAGAATGTATTTTTGGTGGGGATCCTATAGTTAACCCCCCTTTAAGTGCTTCCTCTCTTATTGGTTCTCTTGTATCTCGGATAAATTAAGTATTAGCAAAAATGTTTGTTTGTTTTTACCAAGGGTGCGTTCATAAATTCACTCTGGCCATCTACTACGATTTCAGAGCAGTCTGAGTGTGTCAGAGCGCAGAATAACTGATTAATTTTCGAACACTCAACACCCGTTGAATATGACCGGTGTCAATAAACATCTGCAAAGAAAACGTATTTAAATTGTTGCCAGCAGCACAGTTAGTCACCAAAACTCTAGACAACACGAGTGAGGTGTTCTCTCATTTGTGTCTTGAAGTAGCTAGCAAGCTAGCCAACTTTAGCCAGTTAGCTTAGGTGCTTGACTGCCGTTGTGAGGTCAGAACGCTCAGATCAACCCTACTCCGCGGCCAGAGCGTCCATTGTGCCCTCTAAACGCTCCAAGAGCGAAACGCTCTGAATATACAAACGGATAATCTGACAACACTCAAAATATATGAAGGCCCAGAGCGCGCAAATTACGAACACACCCTAAATAATTCAATTTATGGGGAATTATTTTTGCTCTGTGACCCCCTTTCTTTTCACTTAATCTATTATATTATTTTCATATTTTGAAGCAATTTACACCAAAAGTAATGTAAGAGATAAAAAAAATACTCAAATACATTATGGGGATGTTTTGTATATGTTTTCGGGATTTTATATATCTTAATTTTTCATAGTAGTTTTTATTTTGATAAGAATCCTCTCATGACTGACCAACAGTGTCTCCTCTTACACTGTGGTCCATGTTCCGTGTCCACTTACTGTGTCTTTGCCTAAGAAAGGGTTCGCAAAGTTATGTTTTCTGTTCTTTACTTCATTTGTTCTTGTGCTCTAAAGGACTGCAGTTTGATTTGATCTCTTCTGTGCTATTAACCCCACTACTCAGATTTCCAGTGTTACTGATGCCATGTCTATACTCACAGATCCAAGAGAGCTCTCCATATCTATGTTTCATAACCCTATATTCAATGGAATGGCTATTCTGTGGTACCAGTCCCTGTCTTTCATTTTGTTTCAACCGAGATGTATGGCTGTTAAATAGTTATAATTCTGTATTGTTAAAATTAATAGATGGGAATATATTTACCACTTTAGGGCTTTCTGAAAATATATGCTCCTCATCTAAACTTCATAGCCTATTTTTTGTTATGTTGTTCTTTGTTGGCTGGTTGTACTATGCAGCACTATCAATAAAGACTGAATGTAAAATATCACTTGTATTAGATTGATTTTATGCATTCAAATATCTTGAGGCATTCACAATAGTATTATCATTTTAACTTGGTTTATCTCAAAATGATGATGAGGGGCAATACATACAGTCAGGTCCATGATTTTTGGCACCCTTGATAAAAAAGTCTATACAATAAATAATACAATTTGATAAAGGCTCAGTGTAGTTACCGTCGCAAAGGGAGGCTGCTAGAGTATTGAAAACGGGTGCAAAAATCTAGCATTTTTAACCCTATCTTTTGAGACTTGTTAAACAAAATCTCGTTCTCTGAGCAATTGTATTAGTATAAAAGAATAATTGACAAATGTTTTTGAGCATGCAATATAGTCTACACCCTCTTCAATTTTGCTGCCTTAAAATTTTAACTAAAAAGGGATTAAATTTAAAAAAATCTACAGATCTACACAACCTACTCAACATTTTCAAAGTGAAAGAAGGTTATAGAAATGTTTCTATACAAATACAAAATAAACTGAAATATCCTAATTGGATAAGTCTCCACCCCCCTTAGTTAATACTTGGTGGAATCACCTTTGTCAGCCATTACAGCTGTGAATCATCTGGAATAAGATTCCATCAAATTTGCACAACTCTTAGGGCAACATATATCCATTGTTTTTATCAAAATTGCTCAAGCTCATTACATTTGGTTGGGAATCATTGATGGACATCAATATTCAAATATTGTCTCTGATTTTCATGCGAATTTAAGTCAGGACTGAAACTAGACCACTCAGATACAACTCTTGGAAAGCCATTCTGGTGTGTCTTTGGCATTAAAATGTGTGTAATTGTCTCACTGAAAAATAAAACCCTATCCCAGGGTTAGGTTTTCAGAAGATTGAGGCAGGGTTTTCTCGAACTTTTTACCTTGGTTTTGCTCCATTAATATTTATTTTGATCCTGACATACTCACCAGTCCCTGCCGATGACAAGCATACCCATAATGTAATGCTGTCACCACAATGTAGTTTTGAATTTAGGCCAAAAAGTTGATTTATTTTCTGTTTTGTCTTGCAGTATTACTTAACGGCCTTGTTGCAAACAGAATGGATGATTTGGAGTGGATTTTTTTAACACAGGCTTCTTTTTCCCCCTTTGTCATACAGGCCAGTAATATGGAGTGAATGCAATGTTGTTGATCCCTTTGTATTTTAAAATATTGTGGTGGCAGCATCATGTTATGGGTATGGTTGTCACCGGCAGAGACTGGGGAGTTCGTTAGGATCAAAATAATTCACCTCAGTCTTTTGAAAACCCTGGGATTTTTTTTTCTGTAGGACAATTACACACATTTTAATCCAAAATACACATGATCCAATTATGATATTTCCGTATTATTATTATTATTTAAAAATGTTTTTGTATAACTTTCTTTCACTTTGAAAATGTGAAGTAGATTATGTAGATCTCTAGTGAAAAAAGTTAAAGGGAGTGTAGACTTTCTATAGGCACAGTAGCTCAGTATTTGTATTATTTATTTTATACAGTCTTTTTTGCTCATTTTTCATGATGACATCTATTTTGTGAAGTGCACCAGTCCCTCCTTCAGCAAAGCACCGCCACAACATGATGCTGCCACCCCCGTGCTTCACGGTTGGGATGGTGTTCTTCGGCTTGCAAGCCTCCCCCTTTTTCCTCCAAACATAACGATGGTCATTATGGCCAAACCATTTTATTTATTTATTTATTTATTTACTTTTTTATGGCAGTTTTGGAGCATTGGCTTTTTCCAGCTGAGCAGCCTTTCAGGTTATGTCGATATAGGACTCGTTTTACTGTGGATATAGATACTTTTGTACCTGTTTCCTCCAGCATCTTCACAAGGTCCTTTGCTGTTGTTCTGGGATTGATTTGCACTTTTTGCACCAAAGTACGTTCATCTCTAGGAGACAGAACGCGTCTCCTTCCTGAGCGGTATGACGGCTGCGTGGTCCCATGGTGTTTATACTTGCTTACTATTGTTTGTATAGATGAACGTGGTACGTTCAGGCGTTTGGAAACTGCTCCCAAGGATGAACCAGACTTGTGGAGGTCTACATTTATTTTTGAGGTCTTGGCTGATTTTACATTTTTTTCCCCCATGATGTCAAGCAAAGAGGCACTGAGTTTGAAGGTTGGCCTTGAAATACATCCACAGGTACACCTCTAGTTGACTCAAATGATGTCAATTAGCCTATTAGAAGTTTCTAAAGCCATGACATTTTCTGGAATTTTTCAAGCTGTTTAAATGCACAGTCAACTTAGTGTATGTAAACTTCTGACCCACTGCAATTGTGATACAGTGAATTATAAGTGACATAATCTGTCTGTAAACAATTGTTGGGAAAAAATGACTTGTGTCATGCACAAAGTAGATGTCCTAACCGACTTGCCAAAACTATAATTTGTTAACAAGAAATTTGTGGAGTGGTTGAAAAACTAGTTTTAATGACTCCAACCTAAGTGTATGTAAACTTCCGACTTCAACTGCATGTTCCTAGGCCGTCATTGAAAATAAGAATTTGTTCATAACTGATTTGCCTATTTAAATAAAGGTAAAATTAAAATAAATGTATAGGGTCCTTTTGGGATTGGCCCATGTGTTGCAAAAAGCCAATCGGGTAGTGACTGTAGTACATGGCTCTCCATCCCTGTTCCTGGAGAGCTACCTACCTGCAGGTTTTCACTCCAACCCTAATCTAGCACACATGATTCTAATAATTAGCTAGTTGATAAGTTACAACTGGGGTTTGAGTGAAAACCTACAGGAGGGTAGCTCTCCAGGAACAGGGTAGGAGATCCCTGCTGTAATATAATTTCATACCTCTAGGTGTCAGAATAGACTTGGAATCCTGATAACTAAACATTTGGTAACACTGCTACTGTAGGCACCAACACACGATGCCATATAAGTGAATTTAATACCTAATGATAAAGTGCATTTTAATATTTGCTATTAGCTGTCATAACTCATAAGTAGTTATAACATCGTTATAATAAATCATTATGATGTATTAGTGAATATCATTTTCTTGTTGCCAGCAGATGCTGTTGCGTGAAGATGCTTGTTTCCAGGTAGAACCTATTTGGGTTTCATGTAGAACCCTTTCTACAGAGGATTCTACATGGAACCCAAAAGGGTTCTCCTATGGGGACAGCCAAATAACCCTTTTTTCTAAGAGTGTACTGTATATTTCCACCAGAGGGCCTGGTGTATACCAAACTGTATTACAAAGTCAATGTATAGGCCTATGGGCCGTTTTGATAAGCCTCATGGTGGGTCTAAATGAAAAATACATTAATTTGGGAAAATATGTTACTATGAGAGTAGGCTTACTTAAAAGTCTGCTTTCGTTTGAGGCCACTGCACTGTTAAAGAAGAGACATCTAGACAGCGCACACAGATATAGGCTACTCCTCTGTGGTATGTCCCCATGTCAGCCAGAAAAACAGGTTTCCCCCCACACTCCCCTCCCCTGAGTCGGTGGACCAAAACTGAGATGTATTAAGACAAGTAGGCCAACTGTCTGAGACATAAGATATTGTCTTACCTGCATAACTTCATGACTTGTCGGATTCCCTTGTTTCATGTGCAGTTGGCCTATATGTGCAGCTCCCACACCTTTATGCATCAGTCAGAAGTCGTCGTTTGAGACTGGCCGCTGCATGCTTTAAAGACACCGAAAATAGGATATATGTTTTATTAAATGGCAATTAAATGCCGTTAAATTCAATTGTGTTATGTCATCCGTTTCATAACATATCAATGAATAGAAAGTTATAATTGTGCATTAACCAAATCTATATGCAGATTATAATGATTTATAAATAATGATTTCCGTAATGGTTTCTGATCATGCCGGGATGGGGAGAGGCGAGGCGCGCTCGCGCACCAAGTCTATGGCGCGCACAGAGAGAGAGAGGGAGAGAGAGAGAGAGAATAAAACTGATGCAATTAATTGTTTTAGACACTAGGGAGTTGTTTCAATTCATTGTAAAAAACTGTAAAAATTGACAAATTTCATCAATGTAATTGAACTGTCATATAAGCCTATACAATATTAGAGGCACAATATGGCACAATATTCATATGATTATGAGGTCAAAAAGCTTCAAACAGTCATGAACATTCTCAAATTGTATACAACACTTCATTAATTGGATTTCAATAAGAAACCTCCTGAATACAATGTTGGTTAAACAAAAAAGATTAGCTTAGAAAATATTTGATCTGCTATAGGTAGTACATAAAAGCTTTCCCTGTAGGGAGATGCGCTCGGTAAAAGGTATCGACGTCTCACCCATCGATCAATGTCTTAACTGCTAAAACATGTCACACTATCACACGTCTCACTATCACACATTTATACAAAAGAGTTGTACATACCGAATTGTTTTAACCATTTCAGAATAGACAATGTGTGCACATTCCGCACCCATTTTCAAGAGCTGGCTGTTTCACGCAAAGTGCGCAATAGTCTCTTCCAAGATCTTCAGCCAAACGCCTGTACCTGAGAATCAGTGAAAATTAGTCAGGCACAGTCACATCTATCTTTCCCACTCTCATAAGAGCTTACCAAAATCATATAAATGTAAGCACTGGTGGTTAAGACAGGGGAGAAGGAATCCAAAGATATTCCACCGCATAGTGTGCGCTCCTCTCTCTATCTCTCTCCCCCCCCCCCTCTCTATCTCCCCCTCTCTCTCTTTGTCTCTACGTATAAAACTGCAGATATTAAATGCGTGGCGGTGAATCCTGCTCTCTTTTTGGACCTCTCCTCAACATCACAGTGAAAAGAGAGCTGTGGGAAAACTGAAGAAAAAAAATCTTAACTGCAGCTGTTGGGGCTGATCGGGCGTGAAGGACAAGTCGAGCCATTACCAGGTAAAGAAACGCTGTGCTGTTGTAAGAGAGGAATGGGTTTCTCGAACAACAAGACAGGGGTCAGGACTGCAAGGTGTGCCCAATGTTACTCACGGGGCTTAGCCAAATGCGTGCGTAAATGTACCCATACAGTGCGTCTCCATCATACATGGGCATGAATAAAAACAAATCATTATTATATTATTCGACCTACCCAACTGCAATAGTTATTAATTACAGTTGGAGTAATACAAATGTAGAAGTAAATTAAAGTCAGCATCAAAATTTGCTATATGTTGTTATTATTTTTTTTCTCAAACATTGGAAATTACAACACAGACGGTTGGCAGAAACATAATCTAAGATATTCCAATAAAACACATCAAATATTTATTTAGGCTTGGTTAATTGGACATCATGTATTTGAAAATGACGCAGTGTCTGTATGACGGTCCATCCTCTACGGATTGTGGTCTGACCAAGGACGCAATAATTTAGCCTACTAGAGTTTGCAGACAAGGGATGCTAGGGGATTTTTTAAATATATTGCTTGAGTTTGGTCGGTTCTGAAACCAAATGAGGCATAAACAGACCCAGTGTGAATGGCTGCGCAAACCTCTGTCTATTTCAGTCATTTTATGACATGATAAATGTATCATCCCTTTTGGCTTTAGATTGACATTTGTTTTACATGCCAATGTTGCATCTCATTCAATATTATACAGATTTTTACCTGTGACCTTGACAATATCAGACATATAAATATGTAGCTCTTGTATACAAGCATCTCTGAAACGTGTCTGTAAATAGTGGCATTCATGGCCAGTGATTACACTTGCTGCCTGACTACAGTACTTTATTGATTTAATTATGATATTCTATGTATTTCTTTTTACTGACTGTCAATCATTAAAGGGGCAATCAGCAGTAGAAACCATAACAAAAAACACCCCACTGGGATAACGTTTGTAACGAAAAAATAAATAATCACAAACAGTGCTATGGATGATTGCCCCTTTAAGATTTAATAGCGATGTGGCCCATAAATGTGTGTTTTGCTCTGTAACAAGGTTCTCAATATTATTTGTAAATGTCCAAGTGTGTTACTCTGTAGGGAAAACTGACACCCTGCGCCCCAATAAGGATTTGAATGTTAACTGTTATTATAAAGGATTTGAATGTTAACTGTTATTATAAGGCATTCAACCACTTTATTTGAGATTACTGTGCAGCTTTTCTCTCCAGATTTTGAGCATGATTCCTGAAGACCGGCACACCTATGCCAAGCATTGACACATAGTTTAACTTTCCTATTGATTCTCCCTCCAGAGCATGGCAAGTCCTCTGGAGAAGGTGGTGGCCCAGAAGAAAGAGGCCATCGAGGCTGTGATGGAGAGTTTTGAGCGAGGGGCTGAGGTGTTGGCCAGCGCAGTAGGCGAGCTATTCCCTCTCTGTGTGGCAGCCGCCCCTGTCCTACGACTAGCCCTGGACAACGTGCAGAGCAAAGAGGTCTTCTATGTCAAAGAGCAGTTCCTGGCCGTGAGGAACAAGCTGGATGTACTGTCCACCCAGCTGGAAGACATTGATTGTGAGATTAAGAAGGGCCGGCTGGATTCCCAGTACTTCTCGGTGGAGGAGAACATCAGGAACCAGTTCCGGAAGTATATGCACATTCTGGAAGCCAAGCCACAGTTTCAGGAGGTCAAGAAGAGACTGTTTCTGGAGCACTTCTCCAAGACCGGAGGGGAGAAGAACCTGTATGTGCTGTATGATGCTCTGATGGGCACCAACAGCTTTGGGGAGTCCATCTTGGAGGTGGTGGAGAGGTAAAGTGTTCTTAACCATGCTAAATGGACCTTTATGCACCTGGGGAGCATGGTGTTTGTTGAGTGTTTTAGTTCGAGAACACTTGTGTTATCAATTTGAACTGCTAACTTGTGATTATGGGAAATAGGATGATTACTTTTATTGTTATTCATAACAACTGAGTGGTTGGTTCTTCATCTGTCTCAGGTATGAGGCAGGAAACAGGCGCCTACTGGAGGACTTCTGTGTGAGGATGAAGGAGCTCTTCTGCCTGGGCCTGATTGCCCTGATGGGCCACTGTGCCCTCACCAAGGGCCCCGATGAGGAGCAGGAAACCATCCACGTCTGGAGCAGAAAAATTGAGGAACTGGAATTAAAGATGAAGGCATGCATCGAGGCCTGCGTAGCAGCCTTCCCTAAACAGGCCCACCTTGACGCCAAGCGTCTTCTCCAGGAAAAAGAGGAACGCAATCTTCAGGACACTGCTCAGGTAGTACAGGAATTTCTCACCAGGAAGTACGACTGGGTGAGCTGGTCGGTCCGAGTGGTCAACCACTCTGGCAGCAGCTATCATAACTGGCGTGCCGGGGACCACTTCCAACACATGGCCGGTCAGAACTGTTTTGAGGTGCTGCAGGTGAACGATACCAACCTGGTGGTTTCCTACAGCACCAGTCCCCAACCAGTGCCCCGCGACTGCATCCGGCAACTGATGGAGGGGCCGGGGAAGAAGGGTGATGCCCAGGCCGTGGTGGAGGTCCTAGAGAAGCAGCTCACGGGGTTTGTGGTGCACGCTGTCAGTCACCATAAGGAGTGTGAGGCCACCTGGAGCTTCCCTGAGGACTGCCACTACTGGGAGAAGCACAAGAACGTGGCGCTGTGCATACACTCAGAGTGATGCTGATAGAGGTGCAACAAGTCAGACAAATAGGGATCATTATGTAATCAACCTGAAGGGTTATTCTAAATTCTGAATTGACCGACTCAAAGAGGATGTGTGGGGAATTATAGTAAATGGTGATGAGGTTTTGTGAATACGCCATGCAGTTTGTCCTAGCCATTACATAATACTATGCACTGTGTATAGCAAGTAGCTTTGGTGGCAATTAGATTCACTGTATAGAAATCTGAATGTATTGCTAATTGGAGGCAGTGTTACAATAGTCCAGTGTTCGCAGAGTACTTAATGAACTGTATATGCATTTTATTATAAGTGACTAACCCCTACCATAACTTATGACCACATTTTACTCAATACTCTCTCGTAGTTAAATAGCTTAACTCAATGCATCTTACCCTACTGCCAAATAGGAATAACCTTGCTGCCCACAATTCCACAGAGATGATTTTGCTGAGATTGCAACTCGTGAGCTGTGCTCTCATTTTGTCTCTCTACTACACAGGCTGGCCTACATTACAATGAAAGAGAGCATGGAGGCTATTTTGCCATCCGTGAAAACAACTTGGCAGTGTTCTCTACTGTGCCTTGTCTTCACAATACACTCAAACCCTTGCTTCTGAACCCATAGCAGGCATGCTGCAGTAGCAGAACTTTAAGGGTATTACCTCCTGAGCTGTGCCTGTTTGTGAACACATTATTTATGCCAGTTGGTACAGCATGGATGTGAAGTGATGTTTAATTGACTAATCTTTCTAATTCCTACTAATTCAGTCATAATAAAAACAATATCCGAATTCTAAATTTGTCATTATGCTTTGTGCCAATAAACGGCAACACATCAGCTGTTATTGGATGTATATATGTGTGTCTTGCCTGTCTTGTGTAAACATGTTGACGTCTACTGCCATTAAAGCAAGCTAGTGCACCCGCACTCACCGGGGCCCCTACTAATTGAATTGATATTTGCACATAAGTCAGCGTTTCCTGTCCACAGCTTTGGTTTGATAGTCTATGAATAACCTTTGGCTGCGCTAATATCCTGAAGACGAGCTCCAAAGTGCTTGGGTCAGCATGATGGAATCACACATTATCGGTGTTGGAGGTGGAGAGCGGTGGAAACGGCCATCGTTTCTTGGCCGGTGGAGTAGCTATACGGTTCTGCCAGGGCTTTAGCCTCAGTGCTACACTATCGGAAATCAAGCCTGTCAACATTGATTGAGCGCAGTCTGTAACATACAGTGCAGTAGGAAATAGACCTTTTTTAATCATCCTCTTGTCTTCCATGCATCCTCTCAATGTGTCTAAAGGATGTCTGAGGAAAACAGGGGTTAGGAGATTTCTTGTTGTTTACTAGGGTGACATAATAGGGTAACATTGCTCCTCTCTGAAGGTTGAGTTTCATAGTCAAGGGTATGAGTTCCATAAGAAGGGTCTCATTGATCATACATTTACCACCATTGAAAAACAGGTGGTGTTGAAAAGAGATAGAATGCTGCAGACCGATGGGTGTGTCAAATATTCACCATTAAAGAGCACTTCTCTTCAAACACACCATAAAACCTGTCCTGCAGACCACTGGTGAAATGCATCATCACAACAGGATAAACAATGCCACAAAGTTGAATTTGCCAACTTTGCCAACTTTTTCCCAGGAGAACGGGAAATTGGGGTTAACAGGGCATCCCTGGACTTCATTTTGCTCTTCATGCAGCCTAGCATAGTATGCTATAGTATAGTATATAAGTATGTAAATAATTGCAACGTCTCAATTCATAGGCTGATTATGTTTTAATTATGTTTTAATTTTTTTAAATACAGGATTGGGGCCATGTTGTCCCTCTCCATGGTCTGTTTATCACTGTAGGTGGTGGTTAGTTCAGCTCTTATTACATAAACCATACAGCATAAGCCCATGGAATGTCTTGTATTCATTAGTGGTTCTGTGGGCTTTTCCTGTGTAACGTCTATTGATCCATGGAGCTCTATTCCAGCATAAAGAGCTTTCCCTGTGATAGCACGTCAATTCCAACTGCCAATATGGAATGATCAAATATTCTGCTTGCTAGCCTGCTCTATTGAGGGAGTCTGCTTTGTGGGGAAGGAGCCAAGGCTACCTTGTTCATCTGGATAAAAATATTATCTGGGTTTCTCCATCATGAATGAGAAAGGTTGTATGGTGACATGGAGTAGGTGCTACTCTGAAGACAGAGGGCGCTATCAACAAACAGATCAACAGGCTTCTCGTCTTCTCCAAGACTCCCTCAGAATGACAGATTTTGCATGTTGATTCTCCACAATCTGCAGCTGTCTCAAAGCAGTTAGGGATTAACATTTGAGGGTTTTTTACCACATATTGTGCATGACCGTGTTTGATTTTTTCATACCAGATTATTTGCAATACGTGGTAAAATGTTAAACCTTTCAAAACTAGAACATAATCCTAATCTGAAGACATTTTCCAAAACATCTTGATTTTTACTTTCACTTTCATAAAGTATTCAAAGATTCCCATGATTCAACAGGAGCACATGTAGCTAAGCAGTGGCACTGTTGAATGTCAGAGTATTGATCCCTGTCTTCCATTTCCAAATCTCCCCTAGATACGGACGAAATAGAATAGAAGCGACGGCTGACATTTCCATTGGAATCTATGCCTATATACTTCCACTCTGTGACAATCAGCATTGAGGAGACAGGACACCAAATCAATCATGTTGTTTGCACAGAATGGCTGAGCCCCCTAATGTTAGGAGACATTAACGAACAATCAGCAACAGGTTTGTTGGATTTAATATTTTAACATGCTTAGGCATTCTAATAAACCCTATCTAGTAGATCCAAAGGCCTGTTTAAAGACATGTTCTTCTCCTACTAGCCAAGTTTACCCGTCTTCAGGAAGAAATCGCAGCTAATATCAATATTTCATAAACAAATGAGTGATTTGATGGAGGGCAGCATCAGAGTGGCCCTGGAGGGTCTGGATCAATGGCAGGATGGCTCTGCCTGGCTGTCTCTGCCAATCCCAGCCCAGGATAATGTTATTACCCATCAGTCCGAGTGGACCATCGACCAGCCCGCTGCTCTTTAAGTGGGCTAATCTGATAAAAAGCATTAAAACATTTGTTCAGTGACACACAGCAGCAGGTCCAGCCCAGCACTCAGGATCGACTCTCTAAAAGGTCTCTCCTGGCTGGAGGATCTGCGGTTGGGGCTGTAGTCAGCTACGCACTTCTCTAGGAGTAGTGGTATATGGGACTCTATGAAATAGTGTATGGAATGTCTACAGAACACATCTTTATGGTGAAATACCATAGAGAAAGTGTGTCCAGTGAATACAAAACATGTGTTTTTGCCATGTGCACTGCCTCAAACAGTTCCCTCATGTTGGGCAACACTTCCGGTCTCCCCCCATGCCCTCAGTGCTCTCCCCTCAAGGCCCCATTAAGTTTGTGCAGTATACTGTAGACTAGACTTCCCCCAGCAAAATTTCTCTCCTCATAACGGTTTATACATCACGTCAGCAGCCAAGAATCTCAGCAGATTTGTCTGTCATGGCTGTCTCTCTTGCTCTCTTTCTCTTTCTCTCTCTCTCCCTTTCTCTCTCTAGGAGATAAGAGCCAGAACTTCTTGTTTGCTCTCCTCCCCCACACTTACCCTCCTCCCCAAACTACACACAGAGTAGTTCCTCTTTTATACTGTCCAGCACATTAACCCATTTTGTTAGAGGACTCATCCACTGTAGCCTTGTATGAGCTGGGAGTTAGGGGCTATGGAGTGTGTGTGGGGAGGGGGCTAAGAGGCCTTCCCCCTGGGGAGGATAAGGAGTGTGAGCGAAAGCGTGAGAAAGAGGAAATGGAGGAAGGGAAATCAGGAAACCACACAGCAGCGATCTATGATTGTCAACGCACAGGAAGTAATAGTTTGGAATCTACATAGAATCCCCATCTAAACAATATACGTCATAACTGGCTTTGTGGATTTTTAATTAGACAGTAGTCTTTCAGGGAAAGGGTCACATTTAGAGTAAAGTACCAGCTTCAACCTCAGTCTGGGTGGTTCCCTGTAGCAGGACTATAAATAGTCCCCCAGGCTTGCTGTTATTTGTCTGTCCACAAAACTATTAGTGAATTAAAGTTGTAATCTGTATATTCATCTAAACAATTCAGTGTGCTCTCTCTGTTCTCTCTTTTTCTCTTTTTCTCTTTAGCTCTCTCTCTCTCTCTCTCTCTCTCTCTCTCTCTCTCTCTCTCTCTCTCTCTCTCTCTCTCTCTCTCACCCCCACACGCACTCACCTCTCACTCTCTTACATGCACATATACTGTACAACCAGTAACTCCAGAACTTCAGCATGGATAAAATACAATACATATTCTTCAAATTGTTTGAATTTCTTACCTTGTCCTTCAAGACTGACACCATAGCAAGTTCCATGTGTGCAACTTAAATGGTGTAAAATTGTCTGTAAGACAAAATAACATTCTGGATCACAACACTGTTGCAAGTATAACAGTATCTAACTATTTAGCAGACTTTGGTGGACACTCATGGTTACCCTATGTGGTCTCTCTACTAAGCACAGTGGCACTCCTCTCTTCCTATGAATGGTATTAGTTGTTTGGCTGGCAAAGCGTGGGCCTGTGTGTGGTAGGCTGGGGTCCACAGCAGGGGGCCATGGCCAATGATACTGGAACAATGAGGCATGTGAAAGAATCACGTGACTGTCTAGCTGTCTACCTACACCACTCAAATACTGATGAGGCCAGATTCTAAAGAGAGCTTCACTGCCTCACTGAGTTGTGTGCAATCAAGCAAATAGACCTCAATCAAGCAAATAGACCTCAGAATATGATTTGAGACACAATAGACAGCAGCCGTGTAAAGTACTTCAGTAAAAATGATTTAAAGTACTACTTTTTTTTTGATTATCTGTACTTTACTATTTACATTTTTTGACTACTTTTACTTTTACTTCACTACATTCCTAAAGACAATTATGCCCTTTTCACTCCATACATTATCCCTGACACCCAAAAGTACTAGTTACAATTTCAATGCTTAGCAGCAAAGGAAAAAGGTCAAAATTTACACACTTATCAAGAGAACGTCCCTGGTCATCCCTACTGCCTCTGATCTGTTGGACTCACTAAAATAACATAAATAAATGCTTAATAAATAAATGCTCATAAATGCTTCCTTTGTAAATGATGTCTGAGTGTTGGGGTGTGCCCATGGCTGTCAAAAAAAGTTATACAAAAGGAAATTGTGCCATCTGGTTTGCTAAATATAAGGAATTTGATGTGTAGCATTTACTTTACCTCTCTAATTTTACTCCAGTATGACAATTGAATACTTTTTCCACCACTGTACTTACTGTAAGTACATTTAAAATCTGATACCTTTAGACTTTTACTCAAGTAGAATTTTACTGGGTTACTTTCACTTTTACTTGAGTCATTTTATATTAAGTTATCTTTACTTTTACTCAAGTATGACAATTGCATACTTTTTCCACCTCTGATGGACAGTATAATCTGGTTACAATCAAACAGATGATTGGAATGTAGCTGCTGTCCACATTTTCTAACATTGCTCCTACCTGCGTGCATCAGAGACATTTTAATGTATGAGTCGCTCTGCTGACACTTATAGTAAAAGGAAATCCTGAAATTAGGGGGTAAACAAGATTCTCGACAGTCAGAGTAATTACATTTTCAATTTGCTTAAAGTCTGAAGGTGATTCACTTGGCTTGTAGGGGCAAGGATGATGTCTGGGGTGAATTTGTCTGCAATCAATAAGCTGACCTATCCCAGCCTCTGAACCTTTATCTGTTTTCTCTGATCTAACCTGAGTTTGTATCGATCCGTGGGACTGACTCATGGCTTGGGCCTGTCTCTGTGATGGAGACACAAACAAGCATCCCTCACCAGTAGAGCAGCTGTGTGTATACAGATCAGTGGCTTCTCACTGGGCTCTGACATCAATTCAACATCTATTCCACATTGGTTCAGCGTAAATTAATTGAAATGGCTTGGAAACAACATTGATTCAACCAGTGAGGCCCAGTGGGTTATGACTCAGATTGGTCAAAGTTATGTTAGAGCGCAGCATTTATGGATGATTAGCCTATTGTACTTAACAACACATGACAAAGAGGGAATGGGAGAGTGAGAAATTGTGTTTGTTAGTGGCGTTAATCATTATCAAATAGTTAATTGCCATAGCAGCATTTGTTTGGATGTTAAATGACGAGAAGGAGTCAATGATGCGAGTAACCAGTCTTGTTCAGCACATTGTAATACATCCGGGTACATCAAGCACACTGGTAAAAACACTTGTGTTGCAGCAACGAACATTTACCAACAGATGGCATTAACGTGCCAACTTACACCCATAACATCTTCCCGTTTATAAAATAAGACAGGAGATGTCAATACACTAACAAAGCAAACCTAGTAATAATATCCAACATGAACAGTTTAGTTTTTTTTCAGGTATAAAATAAACAACACATTTTGATAGTCTGTTCACTTTTCCCATTTATTAAAAAAAAGAAATCTGTCAGGAATCTATAGGAGGAAACCTACAGATTAAGTATTTTAGGTGGCTGGGACAGCCACATTTTCTGCAAAGACTGCGGGATCACGCACAGGCATGTCATCTGACTGTCTGAGGGGAGTATTGATGGGCGAGGGAGCGGGCGTCCTGTGATCCCCTGGCTCCTCACGACCCCTATGACCATCAGGGTTCTGAGTAGGTGCTGGCTCAGCAACCCAAAGGTCAACCCTGTTATGACGGTACAGTAATCCATTCACTATGACCAAAAATTTGGTTAAACTGATGTAAGTTTGCCTGCATTAAAGTCCCTGACCACTAGGAGCGCCGCTTCTGGGTGAGCATTTTCTTCTTCGCTTATGGCCTTATAGAGTTGGTTGAGAGCGGTCTTCGTGCCAGCTTCGCTTTGCGGTGGTAAATAGACGGCTACGAAAAATACAGATGAGAACTTTCTTGGTAGATAGTGTGGTCGACAGCTGATCATAAGGTACTCTACCTCAGGCGAGCAATACCTCAAGACTTCTTTGATATTAGACATCGCGCACCAGCTGTTATTGACAAAAAGACACACACCCCCACCCCTCGTCTTACCAGATGTAGCATCTCTGTTCTGCCGTTGCATGGAAAATCCCGCCAGCTCTATATTGTCCGTTTCTTCGTTCAGCCACGTCTCGGTGAAACAGAAGATGTTACAGTTTTTAATGTCCCGTTGGTAGGATAATCTTAATAGTAGGTAATCAATTTTATTTTCCAACGATCGCACGTTAGCAAGAAGAATGGAAGGCATTGGGAGTTTGTTCGCTTGCCTCCGGATTCTCAGAAGGATCCCCGATCTGCATCCCCTTTTCCGGCGTCTTTTCTTCACGCAAAAGGAGTGGATCTGGACCTGTTCCATTGAAAGCAGGATATCCTTCTCGTCGGACTTATTAAAGGAAAAAGTTTCTTCCAGTCCACGGTGAGTAATCGCTTTTCTGATGTCCAGAAGTTATTTTCTGTTGAAAGAGACCGTAGCAGCAACATTATGTACACAACAAGTAACATAATAAGTTACACAAAACGCAAAGAAAATAACAAAATTTCACAATTGGTTGGGAGAATGTAAAACGTCAGCCATGTTCTTTGGTGCCATCATGTCAGAGTAAAAACCAATCCAGGAGGTCGAAGGAATTGACCGTAAAGCTCTGAGACAGGATTGTGTCGAGGCTCAGATCTGGAGAA